>NC_087062.1:31456703-31727703 GCF_963678635.1 Symsagittifera roscoffensis
CACCAGACTGAGCCCATGCGGCACTAACCAGCGAACAAGCCCAAGTGTGGTTTCCAAAACGCCGAAGATGCATTAAAAACCATTTACAGTTTTATTTAGAAAAAACTTGAAAGATGCAAACATTTCATAGCTGTCATTCTCCGGCATTATCGTTGCATCCAAAAAAATTTCAAAAAAAAAAAAACAAATTTGATTAGCTCTTCATTGCTTAATTTAAACAAAGAACGAATTTCGTGGGCAATGCGTTGAATATCTGAATGGGAAACTTGATCAAAAATTTGTCGATTTAAAGAATTTTGTCTAATTATGTTAAAGAGCTTAGCTCCTCTGTAAATAATTGAAGTTCTTTGAATTTTGCTTTTGAAATTAGGAATTTTAATTAGATTAAAAGTTGACCTTCTGATCATATACAACGGTTTATCGAATACAAAAAGCTCATTTAAAAAAGTTTCAGAGTGTTGTTCTGCAATTGGTTGCACAAAAAAATTGAGGAACTCATACACATGCAGCTCGTGAACTGGTAAAAACTTTTCATCATCAAAAACTTGTCGAATGCTTTCAAATTTTCGTTTAAAAAAAATCAACGGAATAATTTTCTGTTGGATCAAAAAGGGGTATAAAATTATGTAGGAAGTGCAATCATACACACATATTCTATTTTGCAAAATGGGCTTGATATTAAAGCCATAGTAATCAATCATAACAGTTTTGGGAACATAATAACACATTTTTGAAACAATGCCAAACTGTTTTCTAAACTTAGATCGTATGGAATTAATGTGAGAATTAGATGATATTTTAGTATCCATATCAACACCAAGCTATTTGCATGACTTTTCATTTTTTAAAAGTATGGTATTTTTAAACAATTGCTGGTTGCAAGCACTGTTAAGAGATACACTAACTTGTACCGTTTTGTCCATATTTAGAGATAATTTATTCAAAAATAACCATTTCTTTATAGTTTTTAAGTCTTGATTAGTTTAGTTAGTTTAAACAGTCTTAAACAGCTTAGTTCAGTGATGTTTGTGTCTTTGGCATATAGAAAAATTTTGCTAAATTTGCAGACTTTTGGAAGGTAGTTTATATATATATATATATAATAATTATTATAATAAAAAAACAGCCAAGGCCCTAAAATGGATCCCTGTGGGACACCACATTCCAGATTTAGCCACGCTGATCGCGCTTCGCCAATTTGACAAGTTATTTGCGGTGCTTCAAGTAACTTTTCAACCAAAGTAAATTCTCTTGGGTGATTTTGTTTTATCTAAGCGACATTTCTCGGTTATTTCGGTCATAGCAGCAATAGTACTGTGTTTTTTTTCCAAAACCAAATTGTTTGATCTAAATTAAACAGTTTCTTTCAGGATTGCTGCACACTCGGTTGTACATGGCTCGTTCAATTATCTTACTCCAGGAAACAAAAAGTGATATTGGTCGATAGTTACTGACATCCAATTTCGATCCTGCTTTATATAAAGGATATACTAACGCTTGAGCCAGAGCGCTGGGAAAAAACCTGATTTTAAGAATAGTTCAATGAGTTTTTCAAGAGGGGAACAATTGCGAAAGAACTAGTTGTAGCAATTGTGTTACTAGTTCTATCTATTCCAGAAGACAATTTGTTTGGTAGCGCTGAAAGAATGACTTCAATTTCATGTTCAGTAATTGAAATTAAACGCATGCAAAAACGAGGCTCAGAATAACGTTGAGAACTCATATTTCATTAACCAAAATTTATTCGACGCTAGTTAATGAACAATCGGAAGTTTCAGGGCTTCGCCTTGTTACGAGCAGTCTTGTTCATATTTGGGATAGTAAACGCGCGATATATTTCGTCCTATTATAACTTACGTGGCAAACTAATTAGTTCCAAACTCAATTGAGGCAAGCAGTTTGCTCTTTTCCGAACGGTTTTAGACGCAAAACATCTCACATTCTGCTTTAGATAGCCTAGGCTGGAAATAGAATAAAGAAACTACAACGAACTAAATTTTCTGCACTTTTTTTGACCATTTTTCACTCCGTTTTTTCCCTTTTTTTCAAATTTTCATCCGTTTTTCACTCTTTCGAACACTTTTAAACAAATTTTATAATCAGAAACCTTTAGATCCGTCGAAACACTCAGGGTTTCACCCTGAAACGAGTCGACGTTTTAGTTTCAGTTTTTTTTATTTCGCTGCAGATTCCTAAAATGAATTTCTTTTTTCTCCAATTATGTTTGTCCTGAGTTTAAGTCCTGATCAACTTCCAAGACTTCACTTGCGATTTATTTGCAGAAATAAGTATAATCAAGTACCACAAAAAAACTTTAGCCGATTGCTTTCCCATAAACCATACCAAACAAATCACTTCCGAATTCTGATTTCCATTTTCCTTCTATCAACGCTTTTTCTGTTTCTTCTAAAAGTCAATTTCAGTCGTTTTGTGTATCAATTTGTAAAAACTGTGACATTTGAATGAACGCCATTAAATATAGTTTATTGAGCTCATCTACCGCCAGTCTTTTGTCCTTATGGAAATAAAGAATAAATGGGCACAATTAATGACAAAAAACTCGAGAGGAAACGTGACAAAAGCTATCAAAGAAACCTTTTCATGAACAGTTTTCAATCACAACAAAAGTCACCCCTCCGAAAAGTCCCGCGTAAAAGCCGCTTTTTGTTCAGTGAAAGATAATTTGCTTTTGTCTTTTCAACGGTGCAGCTAAATTTCGGAGATAAAAATTGAGCAAATGTACGAATTATACCCGTTTTCTTTTCTAAATAAGAAAACCATGATGAAGTAGAAAACTTTGTAAACATCAACTTAAAAGCGTTTAAACTGAAGCTAGTTAATTGTTCCTATTCAACTTTAAGACAGACATTATAAACATAAGTCGGTTCAATGATGATTTTTCCTCGGAAATTTGAGTAGTCTTTTGAAACTTGAGTTATTGTAAGCTTTGAGTCGAGTCAATGATGATTTGCTGCTTTTATCGATTACATCAGTTTGGAATTTAGCGGAGTGGGCGCTATTTTATTCAGGAATTCGATCCCCTGGTATTATTTTAGGTCATCATTTTTTTTGCTCATCGACCCTTAAACTTTTCTGAAGGCGCATTTCGCGCCAATATATACTAATTTCGAGAGGGGGGCCCTCGCCGAAAAAAAACGGGGGTTTTTGATCAAAACCTACCAAAAAGTGCCTCAATACGTCTTTTTGCCTGTTTTTTTCCAAAATCCACCAAAGTTGCCAGAATAAGGTCTTTAGTGTGAGTTTGGGAGAGCTTGGAAAATCAAGTCAGTTGACCTCCAAAAGTTTTAAAAAACCGCAAATTTGGGGCATATTCCCTGCAACGAGCATATAGTCGTTCAAATGTACAAATAATGTTTTTTTTACCCATCCCATAGTGCGAAAATCGCAAATAATTCCTTGCAATGAAATTAGCAAATTTTTCGTGTTGGAGAAAAGAATTAAACGTTTTTTATTCTCACAACAAAAATTAGCAGTTTATTTTTGCTTCAAAGCTGTTTTAATGCCGGTAGCAGTTCGAAGTTAATTGAGAAAACAAAGCTTGAAGTTGCAATTAAAAAGAGCGTTCATCGGATATCATTTTCCCATCTTTTAGCTCTTGGTCATAGCTTTGGGTTGCTAAGCAAAAAAAAGAACTGATTAGCGAATATGAATTGGCCGCAGAATACCTTTTTGCGTTTAAACCATTGCGATGATGGAACGCACAGTTCACTCCCAATTTAACCACAGTAAATTTTAAGAAAAATGCCATTTTGAAGCTTATCTATTCTTGCGTTGCATTTCGTTGACTATCTTTTTATCTGTACTGTAATAATAAGTGACATGCATAATAAGATGATCCTCAATGCCCAAATTTTCCCTTTCATTTCAACGGGAGGCATTGATATTTTGATTGCCATTAGGATTACATGGGAAAAACTCAGTTGATGGAATATACCTGAAAAGGTCTATGACTAAAATAGTCCAACTGAAAATGATGCAAGATGCAACCGCTTTTGGTTACATGGATTTTATCTGATTAACATTAGTACGCCTACCCACCACCACCCCCCTCCCCACTTAGTCAGACCTAGGCCCAGCAATCTTTGCGATCTTTGACAAATCTTGAAGGTTAAAAAATCTTTGAATACTTTAAGAAAACTCCAAGATCTTTAAGAAAACTCCAATAATCTTGAAGATAAAAAGCAAAGATTGCAAAGAATCTTGAAGATTTTACAAAGATGTTTTTGAAACCCAGGGCTGCGAGCGCTTTAAAAACAATTTCTAAATGATGTCAAATTTTACGAATCGAGATTTATGAGCTATTAAATGAAGCATTGAGACCATGAACTACCTAAAAATCATCAGTACAAAACTCAATTTGTAAATCAATTTTTTTAGAAACTTGCTTCTGATTTTTGGTTTCAAAACAAAATGAGGCACTAGTAAATCAATTGAATATGAAGACAAGAGCAGCAAAATGAAGCATTGCGACCATGAATTAACTAAAAAATCATCAGTATAAACATCAATTATTTTTGCTCGAGCAATATTTAGTTTCAGAGCAATTTAAGACAATTCACCCAGTAGAGGGTTTAGGGGAGGGGCGGACGCCCCCTCTCAGGGATTCGAACCCCTGCTGACCCAAAGAGTCCCCCTTTGTACAATTTTGAGATATCCATTTTTGGCTGACTGACCTTAAAGTTTTTCGAAAGGCGCCTTTGGCGCCAATCTATACTAATTATGAGAGGAGAGCGAGCATCGAAAAAACGCAATTTTTTGGTCGGAAATTTCCAAAAAGTGCTTATCTGGCCTTTTTTCAAAAATTAGCCTGCGTCGCAGAAAATTTGGTCAAATTACGGTCAAAATCCGCCCCCCCCCCCCTCAAGAAATTCCTAGATCCGCTCCTGATTTCATCAATTGAAAATTTCAAAGAAAATAATTTTTCTTGTAGTACTAATCAAGTGGCTCCTCGCAATTTTCATGTTGTAATAGTAACCTAAAACACTTCTTTTCTTCATAACTTACAATAACAAAAACTCATTTAGCTAAAATAGCATAAGTGTTATGAATGTGGAAAACTTACAATGTGTTGCATTGCGAAACAGTCACTAAGGACAACCAATCTCAGCTGACACACCGTTACATCTTTGAGCAATTGTATTATGAGTTTGAAGAAAACGTGCTCATGACTTTTTTGAGGAAAAACTTTTGCAGAAAAACTTTTTCAGCAGCGTGCGCAGAAATTTTTTGAAGTGATTAGTTTTTCAAAAAATTTTGGCAAATGTTGTCGACTATTTTTTAACACAGAAATGAAGTTGCCCTTCGCATACACAAGCAAAAATATGACCGATAGCGCTACTGGGAAACACTTAATGAGTAAAACTTGATTCTACAAATTTTCTACAAAGTGACGCACGTCAATTATGAGTCTACATAATTGCTAAAAGACGCAAGCCATTTATAACGCATTAGCAGTACAGCTCAAATTGAAAAAAAAAGAATATTACTAACTAACATGCCTCAATTTATAGAGCGGACAAATTTTTAGTTAGTATACGAAAAAGTTTATTGAAAACATTCGAACCTGCCCCGGTTCGAACCCTCTTATTTTGTTGCTGGTCCCATTCCCTAACTCTGCACTACATATCCATGATACCATGAAACTAAAATGCTATTTGTAATATAATCGTCAAAATGAACACTTTCAAAGAGAATACATTTTGTCGCAACAATATTTGCGTCGCAGCAATATTTGCGACTTAGGTGGGAAAAAAGTCCATACCATAAAACAAGCTTTGCTAGTGTAAAAAAACTGAATAACATTTTTTTCGCGCCCCCTTCATTCCTTTCCTTTCCCCTTTTTTTAAAAACTTCCGCGCTCCAGGCATTCTTTTGATAAAAACAGGTCAAAATTGGCATTTTGGAAGAATTTGATACACATTGCGTTTTTTTGAGCCCATCCCTCCCTCAATTTAATTGTACATTGGCGTCCAAGGAGCCTCTACAAAAACGTTATGGCTGATCAACGCAAAATAGATATAATACCAAAAAAACTATTGAACGTGTTAGCGAAACAAGTCTGTAAAATGCGGCTCGTGTATCAAGGTAAAAAGCAGTCTGCCCGTTAATCGGTATCAAATTGTTTTTGACAGTTTTTTGAAACACACAATTTTACGACAATCTTTTACTATTCAGCGAGAAAACTTGAACCGTCAAAACTAATGCAGCCAGTTAGCTTATCCCAATTCAATTTGAAACGATTTTGTACAGCGGGATAATTCGCCGCGCATAAATAAATTGGGTTCTTAGCTTTTTAAGTTTTTAGTTTTTAGCATTAAAAAGGAAGTCTTTGCAATGCGCATAAACTAGTCCAGTTCGTGCCGTAATTGGCATTTTTTGAAAAAATGAACAAAGGTAAAAAGATAACATCAATTGGGCATGAAAAATTTTTGGTAAAAAATTTTAATTGTCGCCGAAATTTGACTGAATTAGTCCTTCCCACAAAAACCATAGCAAGCATAAGTATTTCGTAGTTCTTTGAAGGTCAAACTAAAAAGCGGCAAGTTGACAGTGGATGCATTCATATCAATCACTGAGGCAAGTTACTTATAGTTCCTGCTTTGGAAGATTTATGCTTGGGTTTTTTATTTGGTCAATTTTCGACTTATCTGAGTGTTTTTGAGTTTTCATAGAAACTGAAAAATATTAATTTCTGGAGCCCAAATGAAAGCAAAAACTTTATTGCAGGGTAACCACTTTTTTGAGAGAAAAATAGTGACTATGACAATTTTCGAATTTTTGTTGGCCTTTTTTTGGGCCGGCCAAATTAATTTTTTTCAAGCTCTGCCAAAGCACTAAAAAGTCCCTGCAATTGCTGCACCGCAGGCATAATTTTGAAGAAACAGGCTAAAAAAGTCAGTTTTAGGCACTTTTTGAAATATTTTGAAAAAAATGCGTTTTTTTTCGGCGCGCTCTCCCCCCTCAATATTAGTATATATTGGCGCCAAAGGCGCCTTTAGAAAAAATGTAGGGTCCGTCGCCAAAAACCGTGGTAATTAGTGACTTTTACTGACATTTGACCAAGTGGTCACCCTGCTTTATTGTGTGATCAATTTTTTGGGAGTTCAAAGCTATGTGAATTTTAAAATTGCTATTTTGTCCAATTTTCCATAATTAATGCGCAATAAATTGCGTTCTTATAATACACATAGGCGGCGCATGAAATTGTTTGAAAGTGAATTGAGGCAGTCCATTCAGTCAAATTTTCAAAATAAAAGACGCTAAATTTGTCTCTGTTAACTTGGGAATTGCTGTGGGGTGATCAGAAGGACAAAAATGAAAAAAAATATGTTGCTTTTTTTTCCAAAAATTTCATCAATTTTTCTACTTTTTAAATGGCCCTTAGTGCAGTCCGAACATTCACGGCTTTACCCTAATATATGAGCAGTCTTGTTTGATTCAAAAATAAAAGCCAACCAATTTACAACCAATGACTACAATGGCATCAAGTTCGACTCGAAACAGATGTAGTTATCACAGACAGTAGCAGTTCGCTACATTGTCTTTTCCATAGCTTAATCAGTTAAATGGAGCGCTTTTGGCGGCAATTCGATTTTCTAATTAGTCAATTCGACTGGCCACTTCTAGTCTCCAGTGTAAAAAGACTGCTTGTATATAAAGGCGAAACCCAGAATGTCAAAACAACTTTGTTTGAAAATCGATAAACCAAAATGAAAAAATATAGACCATTTTTTTCTTTTTTTTTCATTCCATAACCCAAATGCTAATTGAAGTGCAAACAAACTCAGCGTCTCGTATCCTGATAAAAAGACCAAATGGCTTTGAAAAGACCAAATCCGTTAAAAACGATTTTATTTGCCGTTTACGTGTGCTATTAACCATGCCCAGCCAAAAGCATCCAAGACAAAAACATACCGGATATTTTTATGCAAAAGGCCTGAAGTTCTGAAAAATAATTCCACTCATAACTTTCCAAAAACTAGTCTGAATCATCCTATAACTAGATCGTGTCTGTACAGTCCAATACAAAACAGTCCGGAAAGGTATGAAAATGTACGAAAAAACAGTCCGATACAAAACAGTCCGAAAAACAGTCCCAATTAATAATTGTTTTAACAAGCCGGTAGGCCGAGAATTATACTTTGTTTGAACAAGCATAATGAACAAAATAGTGACCACCGCAGTCGCGCCAACGTGTTGCGAGCTTGCCAACAGAGGGTAGGACTTAATACGAAATTTAGAGCCGGTTATCGCCGCCAAGCGGCGACGCGCGCGCAGCGCGCCCACCGGCGGCCTTAAACCGGACTGTTTTGTATTGGACTGTTTTTTCCTCCATTACATGATTTTTGGGACGAATTTAAATTGGACTGTTTTGTAAGGGACTGTTTTGTATATGCACCAACTAGATACAACATAAATGTTAAGGCTTAGGATGCTAATGAAACAATGCGTCCGCTTAATCAAGGAAATTAGTTTCAAACGCAGTAAGCGATATCAATTCAAATTATCGAAATTAATCCACTAAGGTAAGAATAACTTAATCGATTTGTTTTTGTCAAATCAAAGATGCAATTTAAGCACCACAAAAGTTGTTTATCCTTTTTCAGCTGTAGTACCTTTTATAAAAAATCATGGAAAAAATTATATTAAATAGAAACATTGAACTACTGGTTAATGAAAACCATAAAAATTAAAAACATCGCGGGTTAAAAGACCGATTAGTTTCATGGAGTTGAACAATAAGTCACTGCAACGGCCGCTTTTCCAAGAACAATGTTTCAATCATCAGAGAATATAATACAACCGTAAAACTCCGCGAATTGAAAAAACAATCGAGCTACAGTACCTGAACAGCATTCTCAAAGCAATAACAATTGCACATTTTCTTATTTGATCAAACAATTCACTGTACCGACTGCCGAAGAAAACGTGGTGTTTTGTTTAGATAAAAAGTCAACTTTTTTATAACCTTTTTTGAACGGAGTGTTTATATCAACTGAAAAGTTTTGATTATTTGGGTTGAAATTTGAAAAAATATATATTTTATTTATGACGGTCTGAAAATTGCCATTTTGGCTATTTTGGGACAATTGCTCGCTATCGATTCTCGTATATAAACGCGTGAGCTGCACTACAACTCGCTTTGAGGGAAGCTATTTTGGACAAGTAAAGCGTTATCGGACCTTATTTACATCTCTTTGCACTTGACACAACATGTGGGGTAAATTTTCAAAAAAAAATAATTTTGTTCAAATCTATTTTTGAAATAATCAATTTTTCAATTTCATTTAAAGATGACTTACTTTATAGATTTTAAGGAAGCAGTAGGAACATTCAAAGCTTTGCCATGGATCCAGCAGACTTATTGCTATTAATTTCTCCATGGTTTATTTCAATTTATTTTTTGGGATGATGTTTTTGGGAGTTGTTTTCTCTGGTATAAATTTGACTGTTCAGCAAAATCTTGCATCTTAATTATTTCAAGTTTGGCGAATTACAGTCACAGGACATCGAGGTTGCATTTTTTAGTTTTCAAGCGAGATAATGAACAATTTTTTTTTATATTTGTACAGTTTTCTCTACAACTAATGAAAGTTCACGATTGAAAATTTGACATATGATGAATGAAACTCGTTTTTAGACAATAGCCGGACTAGAAAAACCGTACAAAATTGTTTTCGGGGAGCCGTATTGCCATTTTATTAGAGGGCGGCAGCGAAGTGTTCTTAGAGCCGAAAATTCCCCGTAAACAGCACAAGCAGTTTGAAACTTTGGACCTAAAAAGGTCCGTTGGAAAGCTAAGGTTCTCAACTAGGTCCTCATGTCAAATATGTTTCACATACAAAAAATCTCAAAATTTTGTTAGGCTCTTGACGTCTACAAAATTTTGTAAGTTGACTGAAAATTCGGCAATTTATATACTAAAATGCACAAAATTGTAGTTAACTTTTGTTTCTTGCAGAGTAGTTTTTTGTATTCTTTTTTTCAAGTAAGGAAAAATTAATTCGAGGGCCTAACTACGATCCTTAGCTTTCCAACGAATACTTTTAGGTCCAAAGTTCCTAATTCCTTATGCTGTTTACGGGGAATTTTTGGCATTAAGAACACTTCTCTGTCGCGCTCTATTTAAATGCCCAAACGCCGCCTTGAAAAAAATGGTTTACAATTTTTTATCCTGCTATTGTCTGAAAAGAGTTTCATCCATCACATGTCGAATTTTCAACCGTGAATTTTTATTAGTTGTAGAAAAAACGGCACAAATATGAAAAAAATTCGTTCATCTTCTCGCTTGAAAACTAAAAGTTGCAACTTCTATGTCCAGTGACTTTCGCAACTTTGAAATACCCATAACTTGAAGAAAAAGGCTAACAGGCATTTTTTTGCATTTGAACTCCTGGCAATAATATCTTTTGACTGGTTTAAAAAAATTAGTAAGAAACGTGAGAAAATCGAATGAACAAAAAAACAAACGCGATAAATTATTCCGTACTTTGTTTAAAAGTCAGAGCAAAACTCTTCACACAACAATCACTTCTAAATTTTTCGCGCAAATTTGAATGCGAAACAATGAAAGGCGATTGACAAGTAAGAAGTGATCCGCTAGAAACATCGATAGAAATCTGGTGATTGTTAATAGCGATAATCAGCGGTAGTGAAATTTGGGGACTTTCAACAAGACACATCAGGGATTTCAGTACACAATACGTCATTTTTCTTTAGCCTATCGCACCGCAAAATACTCATAGCCACACACGTTGAGTTTCTATGTTCCACATGAGTAAGAGAGAACAGCCGCCTTTTAACTGTTGGCGCACTGCAGAAGCTCCCATTATTTGACCTCGCCATGACTCAGATAGCTCCATAGCCAGCTCATACGAACTAGGAGCCTTTGTTGGGTTTGACTTTTAGTATACTCATCGGGACATAGACCAGTGGAGCTGAGCTTTTCATAGATTCTCTGAGAATCGCACAAAACCTTGAAGTGTTATTAGTTCGTACTGTTTCTTACTTAAGCGACAATTAAGCTTAAAAATGAAACCAGCTGACCCACAACAAAAAAACATGACTGACGATAATCTTAAGACAGATCTCAATTTTAATTTTCTGATGATGAGTTGCACAACGACGGTTATTCGCAAACTGATGTTTAAGATATCGTGGATAAACAGGAGAAGCAATATATAAGTCGGTGACGGCTAAGGATTTTCAAAATTGTCTTTGGAAAGACGCTCATTGCAACCAACTTTTCTGATAAAATACCTGAGCTATGTGACTACATTTTGAGCATGCTTTACTGCAGCCAGTTATTTATAGTCAGAGAAAATACTGGGCTTGAGTCTGCACATGTCAGCCATAGTGTACTTTACTTTACAGAACAGGTAATACAGAACTGGAGCTCTTAAGTCAACAAATTCCTTAAGAGGTAATACAGAACTGGAGCTCTTAAGTCAACAAATTCCTCAATAAGATATAGTCATCTTGAAAATCTTCCCAAGATCTTGAAGAACCTTGAATATTTACCAAACATAGCAAAGAATCGTTAAAATTTCTACGTGTTTTAGGTTAAGGTTTTAACCAGTTGAAAATTCATGACTAAATCCTCAAAAACTTGTTTGATGGCTCCGCAGCTCACTTAATGCATTTCAAGATTTTTGAAGATTTGTGAAGCTCTTTACACATAACCCAATAAAAATAGCTGAAAAATTTCGAAAACATTGGTTGTAAATATTTCAAAGTTAAGCATTTTTTTAAGCACAATAGAGGTATCACTAACACGAACTGAAACCAAGTCTGCATGAATTCGTCGAAATATCTATATCATAGATTTTTCTTGAATTTTGTTCTAGCGAGTTACTGTTTTTTGTAGTCTTAATCAGAGATCTGTTTGTATGGTCCATTTTAAACTTGCATATGGTTTCACTGTCTGATTTTGTGAGATACAAGAAGTTAGTGATAGAAACAGGAAATCTCAACTTTTTGATTTTCTTCTATGTGGACTTCGAGTAGTTGATAATTTGATGAGTTAAATAACTATCCGTTTACTTAAAAGTGCTTTAAGACAGATAATCATTAGAAACTTTTTGAAATTTTTCATTTTAAACAAGGATTTGATTTTCAAACATTGATACTTGAAACTGAAGATTATTTGTGATGCACATAATTTCATTGATTGTTTGACTCTGCTATAATCATAGTTAGCCGAATTTTTAATTACTTTAAAGTATAGATTCAAAACCGGGAATTCTGGAGAACTTTTCTATTTTTTCTGAAAATCTTAGATTTACCTTAAATAAATAGGCCAGAAGTTTTTCGAAATCTTGGGAAAATCTTGAACGTAACGTCTCCCATCTTTTTTGCAAATCGTCAAAAATTTGTTCAAAAAATCTTGACTATCTTTATTGTTTTTATGCAGGATTTTTTGAATTTTTTTGAACAATTTTTGATATCTTCCAGGGTTCTTTGAAAAGATCTCGCAAAGGCAGCGAAAACTAGTTTTTTTAAACTTTTTTTTAAATTCGACCCCGGTCCTTCTCAATGCAGGACCAACTGTGGAGGAGGGTACTGTCATCCATTTCGCCGCAGCCAGTTCCACCTTGAGGAAGCGGATGACACTGGGACCCCTCCAACCATGACCGAAATGGGATTTGAACGCAAGGCCACGGCTGCTTCAAAACTTGTTCTTAAAATCTAACTAAGATTCTTCAAGATTTTTGGAAGATATCAAAAACTTTTGGACTTGGGATGCCCCTAAATGACGCGAAGGAGCAGACAGAGGCTTCTCAGAACCAAAAAAAAACCCATAAAAGTAAAAACATTGTTCCAAATAATTAGCTCTTCTACTAAGATTAATTGCTTTCGCTTGATTGTCATCACTCGAAATAAGAAAACAAGCACTATCTGACGTCGTCAACACTTCGTTTGAACGAAAAACTTTACAGACAATTTGAGAACAACTGCAGAATGATGCTTTCACATTGGTAATGCTACAACATGGTTGCAAATTAGGTAAAGTTTGGTGCAGGTCGAATAGGTTACCATCGGTCATGTTTTTTGTTATGGTTAAGCTTGTTTCATGGTTTAGCTTAACCACAAAAAAAAACAGTTTCAAACTGGCATGCTACAACTAAATTTCAAATTGGATAGAATTATTAGCAACAATTAGGTGGCTGAAATGGGGCCGAGTGACCTCTTCTCCGAATAATTTATTATCATAACAGTTTACAGCTAATTACAGATACTTACAGCAATATACAGCAAAATTTACAGATAATCTATGTATGATTTGGTAGGTATGAGAGAAGTGTATAAAACAGACAATTCTGAAAGCCTATTTCACTAAAAAAAACTCAACCAATTGATCGCTATCAATATTATTGTTATCTCAGAAACCTTTGGGGATAAATTTCAACTTTTTAAAATCCAAGCCTTATATATTTTTTACAAAAACAACCAATGAGAAAACTCAATGTTTTGACGTTCTTAGACACAGTTCTTTGATAAGATTGCATGGAACATCGAATGAAAGATTTACAATTTTTCTTAGTTCGAAAAACATACATTTTGAACCAATATTTTTCGATTAATTTTTTCAGTTTTTTTTTCAAATAAATGTGAGTTAAAACTTAGTTTTTGATCTGAATAAATACTATAAGTACTCGAGTGTTTGTTCATTTTTTATAAATTGAGATTGATTTTAATATATTTAGAAATGAGCAAAAGCTTTTAAGTGAAAAAAAAACAACAAAAAGGAGAAACAAGGAAAAAATACGTCAGGACTACTAATTTAACAAATTACAGGACTATGTCCAAAATAATTGCATCTGCGATAAAAATCGTCGACGGCACCAGAAAACTTTCCAGGAAAAAATTATTTTTCAATTATACTGGAAAAAACAAGGCACGGCTGAGGCTCGTACCAGAAGCCTTGGGGTACAAAGGCGACCGAAACCAAAACATTGTTCCAAATAATCAGCTCTTGTACTAAGATTAATTGCTTGCGCTTGATTTTCATCGCTCGAAATAAGGAAACAAGGATTATCTGACTTCGTTAACAGTTCGTAGGAACGGAAAACCTTACAGACATTTCGAGAACAACTGCAGAATGATATGTTTTGAAATTGGCATGCTACAACTAAGTACTAAGTTTCAAATTAGGTAGAATTTGGTGTAACTCCAATAGGCTACCATCAGTCATGTTTTTTGTTGTGGTTCAGCTTGTTTCATGTTTTAGCTTAACCACAGAAAAAAAATAGTTTTTTTTCATTAAGTAGCTGAAATAGGAGACTATCAGGAGTCTAGTGACGTCTTTTTCGAGCAACTTTTTATCATAACAATTCTATCTCATATTAGGATCTTACTGTCCTCTCCAGAAAAAAAAACTTATAACTGAATTATCTAAAGCTAATTACAGAAAAATTTAAAACAACATACAGCGTATAACTTGGTAGGGATGAGAAAGTGTACAAAACAGACAATTTTGAAAGGCTATTTCATCAAACAAGCTCAACCAATTGATCAAAACAAGATTTTTTTGTTATAATTTTTCAAAAAAACAAGAATATATTCAAAACACTTGCATCTGCAATGAAAATCGCCGACAGCACAAAATAATTCCCCGGTCGGGAAACTAAGCCGACAATACATAAGCAGACAAACAAAACTCGTACCGTAGACCTTGGGGGTACAAAGGCGACCGCGTTAACTTGAGGCCAGGTATGAAGCAGTCTCGAAAATGCTATGTTTCATTAATTAAGCAACTTCACAATTTCGCAAGTGTAAATAAATGTTACTTCATTTTTATTTCTGCTAAATCCTTTCAAATAGTTGCAGCCGTCATATCTGAAAGATTTAGTTAATCTTAGAGGAAATGGCAGAAATTTTCGCTCAATTCATTGGTTGAAAAATGAAAGTTCTATCTTCTCCGACCTATGACTGTCGAACCAACTCGAAATCATTTTTATGATTGAGTTCAATCATTGTGACTGTCCTGTAGTTTATCACATCAGTGATCCGAATACGTAACTCATGGAACAACAGTTTTATACTATTAGCTCATTCCAGAGAAATGGTTCAGGATTTGAAAAACTCAGCTATTTACTATTCATGTCAGATTTTATTTTAATTTAATTTTTGCGTGGATATCTAAAATCCGCGATACAACAAAGAATCGTTTCTGATTCGTTGTTTTGTCTGATTTCAGCAACTAATGAATCGGCTGAGTGATCTACAACCTCTTTTTACATATTCTGGATTTCGGCATGTGTAAAGATGCTTCCCTGCCAAAGCGAGCCCAATTTTGGCGCTATCACTTCGTTAATGAAGAGTTAATAATAGAAAATTAAGACCGATCAAGTGCCTCTAAAAAGACTAGACACATATGCAAAAATTTCTGCAAATATTTCACTAAATTGGCACAAAATCGATTCAGAGCTTCGCTTCATATGCGAATCAAGAATGAATTAATATCATCGAAAAAACTTATGTATCAGTCAGATTGCGTTTTATTAAGTTAAGTTAAGACAATTTATCCACAAGGGAAATGACCAACATATGAGCTGTTCAGCTCTTCACGGAGAACCGCTGTTGTGCCCCTGGTTAAGATATACATGCAATTTTTTGGTTATTTTTCTGGGCTGGGTAATGTTGCCTCACCCTCAAGCAACGAGCACGGGTCATGGTGGGCCTCGAACATCCGACCTTTCGATTGAGAGGCGGAGACGTAACCACTTCACCACCGCTCCTCGCGGCAACATTCTTGTGATTCAAAATTTTTCTTAGTTTGCACAAATGATCAAAAGAATTCACGAGGAACCGCTATTTATCATTAAAAATTTAGTACCAAAAATCAAACTAGTTGAAAGAATCATTGCTGAAAATTACTTGAACAGGAGCTATTACTGTCTTAATAATGAAATTAGATAATATCATGTCTTCGGTTGAGGAAGAACAATAGTTCTAAGAATGAATCTTTTAAGGCAATTTATAAGCAACTGTAAAGTTGATTACTAAATTGGCTGAAAATAAAAAGACAAACTTACAAATTTTAATTGACAGCTAAGACACAAAAATATGGCGTTATTAATTCTGATTGACAACCAATTAAATCAGCATTTTAAATTTTTCTCTCGTTAAGCAGGACAAAAACAAAATAATATTTAAGCAATACAGTGCTGATTTAAATTAACCGGACAAAACGCGTTTAACTTGAAATTTAAAACCCGTTTTTCTCAAATTGGGCTGAGTTTAGCTGAAAACTTATTAAGACAAAACTTGCTTAAAATTTTAGCAAAATTATTATGGTGCAATTTGTTTTGCGAAATTCGGGGCCAAAATTTTACCCCAAAAATGGGTCATTTTGGCTTTTCTTAGTTAATCAAAAATTACGCCAAAAGTACCCAGTCGATTACAGACAGTTATATCAAAGTGAGCCCCCTACGTAGCCCAACAAACTTTAAGTCGTTTTTACTATATAAAATACCAACTTTTTATTCAAAAACAATTTTTAAACAATTTGCAAATTTTTTTTTGGAGAAAATACCCTTCATAAAGTTTGTTGGGCTACGTAACGGGCTCACTTTGATATAACTATGTCTGTGATCGACTGGGTACTTTTGGCGTAATTTTTGATTAACTAAGAAAAGCCAAAATGACCCATTTTTGGGGTAAAATTTTGGCCCAGAATTTCGCAAAACAAATTACACCATAATAATGTGGTTAAAATTTTAAGCAAGTTTTGTCTTTATAATTTTTCACCTAAACTCAACCCATTTTGAGAAAATGCGTTTGAAGTTTCAAGTTTAACGCGTTTTGTCCGGTTAATTTAAATCAGCAATGTAGTTCCTGCAGTGCAAAAAAAAAGAATTCAAAATGTTCAATTTTGGCTGTTGAACGACTCAATTCGTTTATTTACATGAAATTTTCACAAATTTGCGCTAACAAATGGTTCTAACTTGACCTCATTGCGTGCACTAAAAATTTTTAAAAAAAATACAGAAGAAATCTGCGATACAACTAGAGAATAAGACTTAGAAAAAATAACAAACTGAAACAATTAAAATAAAAAAACTGGAAAAATGAAAAAACAATCAGTTACAGAAAATTAGTCCAGGCACACAACCATTTAGCTTAAATGAGCTTTACTAATTCTCACAGCGACCACTAAACCGACGATACAATGGTCGTCGCCCATTGAACCGAAAACAGCAAACAAAAAATAAGAAATGGTTGCACACAGAGTCGAAGTTGAACTTCGCATAAACAAGCAAAAATATGGCCGATAATGCAACTGGGAAAACCTGAAAACTGAATAAGTGAAAATTCCAGTCTACAAAACTTACAAGTGACGCGCGCCAATAATTATGTGTCTACATAATTGCTAAGTGACGCAAGCCAATTATGACGCATTAGCAGTACCAGTCAGTTTGAAAGAAAAATAAATTTACCAACTAACATGCCTCAATTTATAGAGAGGACGCATTTTCACGAAAAAAGTATACGAGAAAGTTAATAAGAACATCCGACCCTGCCCAGGTTCGCACCCTCGTATTTTGTTGCGGTCTCCTTCCCAACCTCTACACTACAGATTCATGATAGCTTACATCTAAAAAGCTACTAGAGGCCCAGCTAAAGCTGGAGGTACCGGTTTGATATTTTTTTTGAATTTACTGATGCTGGATGAAGTAGGTTATTTAAAAAATTTACGCATTGAGCTTCACTTAAAACCTTGGTTGTTGCTCTATTGAAAAATTAAAGAAAAATTTTGTAATTCTGGAACTTCTTACAACCTGTTAGCCTTGACTAAACCTTTGATATCAGATTGAGTTGATTTCGACAAGTCAAAAATTTAAAACGGACAAGAAATCAAAATATTGTTTTTCTGGAAGTCATAATTTTTTCGTGTTAGAAAAATTGAACATGAGCACTTTACACAGAGCCCTTTCTCACTTCATTGAAACAGACAAAAAAAACTTTCAAATTTTTGGGTGAAAAAAACTTGGGCGCAACGGTTTATGCAAGAGAGCTTCCCACAACCCGTTCTACCTATAGAAACCAAAATCTCAGATTTGGGAGGGTACTTTTCGAGAAAAGCCAAAAAGCTTGAAAAAGGTCAAAAATCGAAAATTTGACTTTTCGGAGGGTCATAACTTCTTTATGATAAAAAAATTGGGCGTAATCATTTATGCAGCGGATCTTCTCACAGCCCATTCTACTCATTGAAACCAAATCCTCAGATTTGTGAGGGTAGTTTTTGAGAAGAATTGAAAAGTTTCAAAAAACGGTTACAAAAATAGTAAGTTTGACTTTTCTGAGGGTCATAACTTTGTGTGAAAAAAATTAGCGTAATCGGTAAAGCAGTGAAGCTCCCCACAACCCATCAGTTCGATTGCAATTAAAATCTCAGATTTGGGAGGGTAGTTTTTGAGAAAAGTGTAGAAGTTTCAAAACGTGGTAAAAAAATCGGAAAATTGACTATTTTGAGGGCCATAACACTTCGTGTTAAAAAAATTGGGCGTAGCCGCTTATGCGGGGGAGCTTCCCTTAACCTGTTTTATCCATTCAACACAAAATCTCAGATTTGGGTGGAAAGTTTTCGAGAAAACGCAAAAAATCCAAAAATTGGGGTCAAAAATTCCCCCCACACACTTTTTCGAAGGCTGTAGAAAGTGGTGTAAGGTAGAAAGAGACTAGGGGAATATGCAGGCAAACAAGGGAGTGGCCGGACTCGCCATAAGTACCTAACATTCTTTTCAAATTCGGTAGACTACTTTATGAGAAAAACGAAAACTTTCCAAAGCTTCTAGAAAAAAACGATCCCATACATTGTCATAATACCTTTTTTTATCAAACAGGAGTTTGTAATAAAATAGTCAGTATTAATATCCTTATATTGGCTGTACTTAATAGCTGGTTATTGATCAAAATGAACACTTTCAAAATGAACACATTTTGCCGCAACAATATTTGCGACTTAGGTAGGAAAAAAAGATAGTTCATACTATAACACAGGCTCTGCTTGTGTAAAAAAGGTTGATAAAGCAAGCTCAATTTCTATTCCAGTGAAGCGGAGCTTCGGAATACTTGCGATCCAAAAAAACGCATTGCGCTAGTAGAGATTGAATGGAAAAAAAATCTGGAACAAAACCCTTGCTTTAAAAAAGAAGCCAATAAACCCTACTAGATAAAAAAATGGCTCTCAAAATAAAACGGAAAATGAACCGACAGAAACTAGGACGAAAAGCTGTGTCCTGTGAACAAAACTATTTGCGGGGGAAATCTGGCACCAGATTGCAAAACCCTTGCTTATGGCAAGGGTAAACAGATTTGTTAGAACATTTGTTCAAGGGAAGAAAACTATAGTTCCCGATTACAAGACACTTGCTCTCTGAAGTGTAAAGAAACGTTTACCAAAAATAGACAAAAACAGAGGATGATTGAAAGATACATTCAAAAATGAAAAACCACAGATTAAAAGCATTTGATTGATGAACTCAAATCATTCAGCAAACTTTCAGGGAAAAAAACTGATAAAACACCGACGAAATTTCTAAAATATCTGTATTTTATAAGAAGAATCATTAAAAACTGATTTCAACAGAAGCAAAGTGGAGCTTCGCCATACTTGCGATACAAAAAATATTATGCTATTTGAGATTATACGCATGAAACATGAGAAATTAATATTTGAAAAACCGCAACATAATTCGAACTTTCCAAAAAGTCAAGTTTTCCAAGACTAATCTCAATCAATCTAGTTTCGATTGCTTATTGAAATCATGAAAGCTCATTTAACAATTTCAAAACACAGTTGATAGAATCACTTAAGAAAAAAATTGTAATCAGATAAAATCATAACTTCAACTAGTCTAAGATATAAGATTCCATTCATAGCTTTCGTCTGTCTAAAGGTAGTAATGAGAAGAATTAAATAAACACCTATTTTTTTTATATTGGGAAAATTCATTGAAACTTAATTGACCGCACCATTGCAGAAATCAATCAGATTGACTTTCAATTATAGTAAAAAAAGACCAGACTCTGGAAACTTAGCACACAAATATTAAGCAGACAAATGAGAGCCCGACACCTTAATTTTCAAACTAGAAAAATTTCGATGAACTAAGGATCTTGGAGGACTCGAACAAGAAAATTTGGTAAAGGAAAAGTCTAGTACCCAGCTGCAAAACCCTTGCTAATCGCAATTGTAAGTTTCCATCCTTGTAACCGATTACAAAAGCAGCTTTTAAATAAGCGTCTACAGCGATTGACGCGTCAAAATGGACTTAAGACTAAGTCGAATGAATTTCGAATAAAACCATGGAACGAAAAATTCAGGACTAAATTGAATACAAATTTGACCGTTATGCATGCAATTTTCATAAGCCTTCATCCAGCTTTTCAGTCCCATTACATTAGGATCTAGACGAAAAACATCTCTGGAATAAACTTTGATAGAATTAAGGCGAGAAACATTGAGCCGAAAATTTTCTAAAATAATTGCAAAAATGGCTGGACTGCGACTATCTACTTATGACGGCCAAGTCTGAGAAGTTACATCTACGACAACAGTGCACTTTTAAAATCCATAAATCGGTAACTATTATCAATCGATTATAATTTATCGTTCCAGACTAAATTGATCAGTCTGTGAACAAAGTTTCTAACGTGAAAAAAGTTAGAACCCAGTGAAAAACCCTAATGTCGCTAATTGCACGAGTAATTAATTGCAACGAACACTTGCAATCAAATTGTTTGTTTTTATTTATTTTACCTGTAATGGCTTTCGAGACTAGTGCCCACCAACCTCCGGAAAAGTATGGTCATTTTGAACGAACATTAATGATTTAATTGTTCTTCAGTTCAGTCCGAGAAGCAAAACATGCAGGTAGAAAGAAGTTGCAACTACCTTTTATTCGGATCCTTCAGAGAGTGCGACTTCTTCACTTGAATATTTCTCCTACACTTGGCACCTACGTGCGAGATATTTAGCAATTCAACTGCTTCGTCCAATTTGAGCCGCTGTTACATTGCGCCTCCAGTCAATATTATGTTTATATTCGCATAGCAGCTGTCTTGTTAAAACTTTGCTGAAAGACACTTGGAACCTTATAAATAAAACGAGACATCTGCTTTTTCAATC
Organism: Symsagittifera roscoffensis; assembly: GCF_963678635.1. NCBI lineage: Eukaryota > Metazoa > Xenacoelomorpha > Acoela > Convolutidae > Symsagittifera > Symsagittifera roscoffensis. Next base: position 31,477,861 of record NC_087062.1, read on the forward strand.
AAATTGAAAATTAACTTTCTAAAAAAAATTATTAGTTTGATCATTAAATTCGCAATTGCGACAAATCTAATTGAATAATTTTCAGAATGGGTGCTCTGCATTTCAATTATTCGAAACTATTTACCAATTTTGAACAATTGTTGAAATGCCGAGCAAAATACAACAGAATAGTCAAATAGTTATGCAAATACTTGCTTGCTTTGTACAAAAAATAAATTCTAATCAACCGAAAGGAAAGTTTCGCGATTAATAATGATTTCAAACGGCAAAATTGAGGAACGTAGCATTGTTACAATACAGTTTAACATACATATAATATAGCACGATTTGTACGTAACTTCGCAAGAAAGACCCTGCAATATCAGCTGCTGTCTAGCTGCGAAAACGCGTGAACAATCCAGATGTTTGGTTCCAAGTAAAAGCCCACTGGATTGCAGCGGGTAGATGAATATGGAATGAACTAAATACAAAGTAGATACCATTAGCATCCGCTATCTGCTACTAAACACAATCAATAAACTTCACGCAGGTGGTTTTAAAATACACAAGGCTTAACTGGGACAGTTACAACAAGTACCATTAGTAGACTAATTCAACTAGTTTTTGGGCACTACTGGAAATAAACAGATGCAGCCTTTGGTCGAAAATTACCATTTGGTTCGCAAATTTTGAAACCACCGAGTAAACTCGAATTTAGATTGACAGTTTCTAGCTCGAATTTTTGCAAAAAAAATATATTCTGAAAAAGGAAAAATCAGTCGCAAAAATGTGTACTTTTTTCGAGATTCGGTAGTTGAATTCAAAACGAGCACATTACGAGACCAAAATGTGTATTTTGTTCATTGTATTTTGTGCATCTCGTTCAGCACGGAACAAATTCTTGATAACTATGAGCCTTTCGTTGTCACTATTGTCGACCTAGGAGTTTAGCTACATCTGCTTAGTGCATAAAGTCACCTTTTCATTTGCATATAATGTAAAAATTGAATTTAAATCATCGGTTATCAAGTTAGTGTCTGTTTTAAACTGCTGTACATGGGACGTAGTAAACTGGTTGACAGATGGAGATTAAACTTCAGGGCTACCAACACTGGGAACTCAAAGTTCAGCAAGTCACTTCTGTTTATCTTGTAAATCGAGCACAAGTTCGAAACCAGTTTTGTAAGCTGCTGACCTTTGATGTCGTTCATTTTAGCCGCTAGTATAGCACAACATGCGGCTGAATAACGTCTGTTAGCCTTGCTGACTCGCTCGCAAAACACCAACTTCTCGAAGTATGTAAGTGCATAACATGCTACACAGAGATCAAATTGACACTCGACGTACAAAAACTTACTGAGCTGCAATTTCATGCTCCGTAATTTGGTAAGGGTCAGTTGTATGTAGGGGAATCTGTCCTTGAACCGTTCGTTAACGTGCATTTTACTTGTGGGATGTTCTTCATGATGTAAGAGAGAAGAGCGGTATCCGGGAAGTTTAAGATAAGTTTTGGAAGCGTAGTTCAGTGAGGGATCGTCTAGAAAACTTGGCGCGTAAGAGTAGGAATTGTTGCGAACTTGGTCCGGAATGAATTCGGCTGAGGTAAAACAAATAGGCTGTTGGACTGTGACGGCAGATACTTGACGTTGGTATCTGATAACTGGATCCACCATTAAAGTGCTCGAAGAAGTCCCACATCTTGAAGACTTCCTTGAACTTTCATCACCACTACACACAGGCGCAGCTGCAGTTGAGTGCCTCGATGTTCTAGACTTGGCATAAACAGGAACTAAATAACTTTCACCTTGACTATCCAGGCTTAATATGCGAGACCCAAACGGACACGATTCAATTTCTTCAGTGCGATTTGTAACTCCCAGTAAAACGGCATGGCTACCATCCTTATTTCTAGAATTGAAAAGCAAGTAAGAGAAGTAAGCTCCATGTGAGCTAGATTGATTACTTGAATTCGATACATCGTTCACTAGCAAGTAATATGAGACGCATGGTTCTTTCTCTTCGAATTCAAGAACAATCACTTCTTCCAGTAAATGAGATAAGAAGCGGTCGTTTGAAGTTGGAACCTGGAGTACTTTCACCCCTCTGGGCCTAGTTGCCGGTCCCAAACAAGCTTTATTGTTAGCGCGACTGTAATTAATCGCGCAAAACATAGAGAACGGAGCTCTTGATTTATTTCCACTAGTGAGTCCTAGATACCGCTGGGTGCTCAAATCCGAGGTATCCATAGATCCATTTGGGAGATCCTCACCCACCATACTGTTCAGAATGATAGTGGCCGAGGTGTTCATGCCTCCGTTACTACTGTCTAGCGATATCGTTCGTCTTTTCATCGCGCTTCTCAGAACCTTCGAGTGATTTTGTCCCCAGGTCTTCGCTAGGGCGATTGGCGAAAACAGACCCTTGATTGGTCCCGATGGTGCATTTGAAGAAGAGGTGCTTCCCGCTCCATCCGTACTTTCACTACTAGACTTTTGGCTACCATAGCGAGCAGATTCTTCCACAAGCGTCGCTTCGGAAATTGCGCAGCTCTCATTTTGGTCCAAACCTGAAGGCACATATTTCACGCTTCCTACATCTATCGCTAGTGGCCTCCTGCGCATTGAAACCGCATCCTGTTCTTGTCCCAAGCCGTAAATTTCAGCTTCGTAAACATCTTCTAAATTACGTAATCTGCTATCATCTGATTGGTTGAAGCTGAACGGATGTTTTGAATCTGCGCAACGTGATAAACTAGCGTCTGATAACAGCCAATGACCTGTGGGCGAAGTAATCGTAGAACATCTCTTATGTGGTTGAAATTGAGTGTTCGGCTCATCCGAGCTAGTGGCCGTATATGTTCTTCCTCTATCAGGGGGCTCATCGGATTCTTCTGGGGAGGGTTCGTCCAGGGGGGCTAGGGAGGTGGATGCGCTGCCTTTGCCCGAGCCCCCCTGGGCCTGCGCAGCTCCGAGGCAAATTCCACTGAGAAAGTCGCAGGCGAGGGATTCACGATTAGAATTAAAGGCACATTGCTCTTTGATCATAGCTTGGTTCACTGACGACCAGACTTGAACTGAACAGTCAAAAATCTGAAACCAACTACGACATTGACTTTAGAGAAAAATTTTGAGACATGCTATAAAGCCTTATGTTCCTCATAACTAGTTATGATATTTCATGAACCTTCACTAAAAAAGAAACATTCATTGTGAAGAAAACAAAATTATAACTAGACATAATTTTGTACATTGCTTTTCCATATATTTGCAGTTTTCCTGCATATACAGACACCAACACCAAGGAAAAAACCAGATTCGAAATCTATTTTCAAAAATTACATTTTTAAATCCACCTAAAAGATTTTACGAGATATCTCAGCACACTAACAGAAAAGACCCTATATTGACACAACAACTTGTACTAAAAACATGTCAGAATGCCTTGTTTCATCATTTTTGGAAGCGAAGTTCGATGAAAAAAATTGGTTGTGTGATCAGCGCTACCGCCATAAGGCCACAAATAGTGCAAATTTGGCGTTGGTCGACCAGCCATGGATGTCCTTAAACAGTACCTTTTGGGTGTTGGGTGGATCGAACCTCAAGGGAGGGATGGGGATTAGCGCGTTCTCCATTGAGCACAAGCGTTTCTTTTATCGAATCAATAAAATTTATGAAGCAGCATGTTCACATGGAAAACATATAAAAAACCATTACTGCCGGTTGCCGAATACAAAAAAGTAGACTGCATTACATAATCTGACAACTAGCTTCGCTTGCGTAATGATGCTCATTAGCTCAAAATATCATTTGAGATCTAAGGACCACCTCCCTGCCTCGTTACTACTTAGTAATTCATGTCTCTAAAATATATAACTCGATTGTGACAACCAGGTTATGCACTGACCGAAAATTTGAAGCAGGTCACGCAAAAATTCAGGAGTATAAGTATTAAACGCCAGGTAAAGTAACACGCTGAAAGAAAAAAGTAATAAAATTTCTATAGAAACAGTTAGTTACATAGTTACACTACCGAAAAGCACATTAAAAATTGCAGTGCTGTCAAGAGTTAAAAAAAATAAATGAGATTTTCCTGCAAAATATCTACAATAAATTCAATATATTGGGTTTGGAAGGCAACATAAGGCTATTTTTTCGAATGAAATATATATTTTTACTGATATCCGTTGCATGTAGAAAGCTAGCTTGCCACTTGGGAGTAGAGTGAAGCTCCATTTTGAGAGGATATCTTTTTGACGCCAAAATATTTGTTTGCATTTTTCAATCAAACAAAGCGCGCATCGGATTGTTTCATTGAAATTACCATTGAGACGCAAAATTTCATAATCCGACTTGAAAATCAACCAACAAAATCTATTTAAACAAAACAAGCTAGCTGAGTTTTTTTTGGGAAAAAACGCAGACCATCTAAGCCTTTGGACAGCAAGCTCTTGAAAACTACGCCGATGAAAAAAGTATTACAATTCTATTAGTTGCTCTGTCTTTAGGTCAGTTGAGCTAGTCTTACCATTGTCTGCAAGGATGTGCATTGATGGATGGTAAGTGGAAGACGGCATTTTGAAGGAATGGAAAGGCATCGAGACAATAAATTCACCTGCTTCTATTCCGCAACATTTCCCTTTGAAACAACTAACCGAACTCGATGCGCATAAATGTTTCAATGGATTAGAATACAAATAAATGTTTGAATATTATGCAACTAATTGGTTCAAAATGGCGCCAAATTTTCAAACACGCCAGTCAAAACGGATAAAAATAGATATTTTTGTTCGTAATAAAAACTTAATTATCAACCGTTGATACCACTATTCAGACCACAAGTTATAATCAAACACTACCAATAACATCAATAATTCACACTGGTTTTACAAAAACATCATCTGCAGCCACATGAATAACTTTTCAAGCGCCAGTTAGTCTTATGTTAATGCCTCATTGAAGTGAGGTATGTGCGAAATACAAATAATTTCTAGAGTTCAGACAAAAATAATAGAGAGACGAAATTACACTACACATACACAACACAATAAAACACTTAAAAACAAAGAAATGAACCGATGGTTTGAACAATTTTTTTGAAAAAATTGAAAAAGATTCGCTTAAGATGGGATTCAAACCCGCAACTCTATGTTCATAAACTACAAGCTGCAACACTCAACAGCGGCTGATAGATACAAGCTAATAGTTGGTTTCTAAATCATACGATTCGATTCACATCTATAAATGCTAAAACAGTACGCGTATTACCCACTGTTACACGCGTAGATGCAAGCAATAAGCATAAAAAGTGCACTGCTGCAGAACCTTTAACTTAACTTCTCGACATACAAAAAAGGGACCACGCAACATAATACTGGACTTTAACGCGTACAAGTAATAGGCAGAAGAGCTCGAAAATTCTAATGAGTTCTCTAGATGGTGGAAGCAGACCGCATTAATGAACCGAAAATGTTTTTTTTTCTTTTCGACAATCAAAAAACACAAAATCTCAGTCAAACTCGTTTTATTTTCATAAAAGCTTATAATTCTCATATTTCTGATGAGACAATGAGCGAAAATGGGATCAATAAGTCAGGGGCGCATGCAGGATTTTCTCGAGTGGGGGGGGGGGGCGGATTTTCGAAAGGTCGATAAAAAAAATTTTAACGACCTTTTTGTTTAGGTCGACCAAGTTGAATTTCCGAGCTCTCCTAATGGGCTCTTTTTCCTCCTCCTCCTCCTCCTCCTCCTCCCTCCTCCCTTACAATTAAAGGTTTTATTTTCTCTTTTCAAATTAATGTCGTTTTTCAGCGCAATGAGCTGAGACAACTTTACCAACGCAACGTTAAGGAATTGGACATAATCGACAACAGTTCTCTTCAAAAATTGAGCTTATCTGACACGAATGTCTGACTTTGTGCAGTATAATTTTTTGACCTTTTAAAAAAATTTGATTGCTCATAGCAAAACTGATTTAAATGAAATCTTTTAGTCTAATTTGAGCTAGCTTTCTTCGCTCAAAATTACACATTAAATCAAAAACTTTCGACCAGTTTTTTTTTGACACTAGGACAACAATAATAAAAGAAATTTATTATTCTCATGCAAATTACGAAGGAGAGGGCCTAGATTTGCTTCGACCAATTCTGATCATTATCTGTGGTACCTGATTTTGTCTGAAAAAAAACTTGAACAAACTCGCAGACAAAACTCTTTCATATTTTCAATGGTCGTAACCACCAGCGGATTTCCGGGGGAGGCGGACGACCCCCATCAGGTATTCGACCCCCTGCGGACCTAAGGGGCCCCCTTCGTACTTTTTTGAGATATCTATTTTTGGCCGCCTGACTCTTGGCGCCAAAATACACTTATTTTTTTTTTGGCGCCAAGAGTCAGGGCGCGCCAAAAAACGCGCACTTTTACGGTCCAAATGTTCAAAAAAAAAGCCTAAAAATGCGTTTTTTGGCATGTTTATTCAAGAAAGCTCGTACATATTTCTCTGACAAAGCTCGACCGTTTTTGAGTTTTTTTGCGTTTTGGTTAGTGTGTCCAACTGTAACTGAATTGAAAACTGTAACTGAAACTGTTACTGCACAACTGAAATGGTTTTGATCAACTGAAACTGTAACTGAAACTGAAACAGCCGGATGTTTTGAACTGTAACTGAAACTGTAACTGAAACCAACTCCGGTCCTTGTTTCAGTTAGAGTTTCAGTTACAGTTACAGTTGCAGTTTCAGTTGCAGATAGCTTAGTATAAATACTTGACGCAATTCATACGTTTCCAGATCGAGATGGCAGCAACAACAACTGGTCGCAAGCGTAGCAACCCGGTGCATCAATACTTTGTTATAGATGAGAGCAAGACAGCGTACAGATGTACGGACGACGACTGCGAGTTCACAAGTCTGGTGAAGCATGGTCCTACCAACCTCAAACTGCACCTCAAAAAGAAGCACCCTGAATGGCAAAAGCAACTCGAAGTCAAAGAAACAGCAGAAAAGAAGGCGAAAACAGACTCTCAATCACGGAAAGTCACAACCATGGAGAGCTTCGTCAACATTGCAGGGAGCAGCTCAAGATCAGCAACTACTCCGCTCCCAGCAAGCGACTACCGCCAGCGACGTCTGAATGAATTGCTAGCGACTTATGTTGCTGCATGCCCAAGAGCAAGTGCGAATATGATTGCTGACAAGAAATACGGATTGAATGACTTGACTTTTGATTGAACTCGTTAAGTTTTTGTTTCTTTGTAAGTTTTGTTTTCAAATTCAACATGTTGTTTGATTCAATTTTTCCAACTGAAAGCTTCAACTGAAACTGTAACTGAAAGAAAAAAACTGTAAAAACTGTAACTGTAACTGAAATGGAAAGACCCGGAAAATCAGAACTGTAACTTTAACTGAAACTGAAAAACAGACGAAAAGAATTCAGTTGGACACACTAGTTTTGGTCGATACCGATGAAATCGGAGCTGGGTATTTGAGAACACAACTTAACTCTTCCGCTCAGAGAAGTCTGAAAACGGACCAGAAGGTCTCATGATCATCTCTCAGGCTAAGGTTTAATGGTTGTAAATGCAGTTTTATAACAATCATTACTGGTATACTAGCCTGGAAACATTTATTTTATTATTAAAGTATACTAACTTTGAGGGGGAGTGCTTGCCAGAAAAAGTTCTGTAGTCAAAATTTTTCAAAAACTGCTTAAAAACGGTCTGCTAATGTTCTAGAAGAGCTAAAAAACTCAATTTTGTCGACCTGAAAATGGTTGACAAAATTTTCAAAAACTTTTTGAAAAAATCCTAGATCCGCGCCTGGTCGTAAAAATTAGAAAAACGGGAGATACGAAATGAACCTTCAGTAGACGCAAAAGAAATCAACCTAAAATTGTAACGATTTGACTAAAAAAATAAACATTCCCTTCGTTCACTAACACGATAAACTGGAATAAGTAAAAATAGCGATTCTAGAATTTTCTGTTTTTATATTTTCGTCATACCATAACACATAACTGCGTTTTATGAATTTACACAGAGGCGAAGCTGCGCTCCAAAAACACTAGCAAGAACACGAGAAAAAAGCTACTTTAAAAAGTGAAGTAAAAAAAGATAAAAATAAGCCTCGAAGTATTAAAACATTGCTACATATGGTCTTCGAACCTGCGACCTTTAGAATTGGAGTCCCACGCCCTGCCCTCTCGGCCACGAACGCTTAATAACCGGCAAACACTAGTCATAAAAAAGCAGCTACATATTCTAACAAATTGCCAAAGCGATGCAGCAAAATTGGCACCAAATACAATTAGACACATTTTTGCAAGCAATAGTTTGAAATATGACACAAAGTGAAGGCATCCACTTTAATTTTGCATGAACCAAAATGGAAAACAGAAAGCCACATTATTTAGAAATTATGCATTTGAAATAGCTTTATTCAGCTTATTTGATGAATTTAAAATGCATCAACTGTGTCAACTTATTACTATTCGAACTCACAGCACATGATATCAAAAAGCCGTAAAGGCACCAACATTTGCGACTTCGACCTAAGTCCCATTCAATTGACCCTGTCTAGCCATTATTTGTGGTACATGATTTTCCGCGAAAAATACTGACCAAAACGCACCTGAATATAAACTATCTTCCCTCTTCAAGATAAAAAAACGTTTCTTAAGGTAACAACCACCTGTAGCACAGCAGGTTTTCTACAAACACAAAACAAACATGTTTATTAGTAAAAAAAAAATAGCTAATCGAAGATTGGAAACGATTAATGGACGCAAGTATACGTAAAAAATACTAACATTCTTGAAAAACTCAACATTTGAATTTCAAAGAAAAAAGATACCATTTAAAAACTTTGAATTTCTAAAACAATTTACGATCTGTGCTTTTTTGATAACATGAACCCAACTAGAGAAAACTGGATCAAAAGGTAGAATTAAATTCCGCTTTCGAAACTAGAAATAGTTCACGAATTTTCGGGCCATTTGCACATTCGTGTTTATATAGTGCTATTTACGTCACTTTCAGCAGATAAATTTCAATTTAACTCAAAAAGTGCATATATACCTATGTGTATCATTATTTTCCTGAGAAAACAAAACACAAGAAAATCAGCAAGACCTACATAAGAGTCTTCACTACATTCATTATTCTTAAAAAAAAGTAACCCAGCCAGTATTTAAGCATAATTTATTTTACCTTTGACCGAAAAACAAAGAATTAAACGCACCTGAATACAAAGGCTAAAAAACGTTTAAAAAACGGTGACCAAATTTGAAAGTTCAAAATTCATGTTGAAAAGGCGCGTCAATCGCACCTCCGGTGCTACAAAACCATTCTTCAGAAAACTGACATACCATTATTCTCGAAAAATGAAAGGATTGAGCACTCATACCTGGACGCCAGATTTGCAACCCCTGAATGTACCCTGACAGCACCTCACTATAGGGTTGAGAAAGTCAAGCTCGGTACATTTTTTGATATCTAATTTTTCTGAGAAAGAAAAAAAAAATCATAAAAAAGCCATATCTCGAAAACCAAACAGATTTCAGCAGTCATACTTGGACGCTAGATTTGCAGCTCTTGAGTGCAGCCCAATAGGTTCCCATTATACGGATGAAAAAATCAAGTTAGATTAGTTTTTTTTTATATATATATCTAAGTTTTTTGAAAAAAAAGGAAAATTGTTTTTAAAAACGTCGTATCTCGAAAACCAAAAGGATTTGAGCAATCATACTCAAACGCTAGATTTGCAGCTCTTGAGTGTAGCCCAATAGTTTCCCATTATATGGATGAAAAAATCAAGTTAGATTAGTTTTTTTTATATATATCTAAGTTTTTTGAAAAAAAAGGAAAAATTTTTTTAAAAACTTCATATCTCGAAAACCATAAGGATTTGAGCAGTCATACTTGGACGCTAGATTTGCAGCTCTTGAGTGTAGCCCAATAGGTTCCCATTATACGGATGAAAAAATCAAGTTAGATTAGTTTTTTTTATATATATCTAAGTTTTTTGAAAAAAAGGAGAAAGTTTTTTTAAAACGTCATATCTCGAAAACCAAAAAGATTTGAGCAGTCATACTTGAACGCTATGTTTAGAGCTCTTGAGTGTACCCCGATCGCACCCCACTAATGGGTTGAAAAATTCAAGTTCGGTTAGTTTTTTTATAAATAAATTTTTTGGAAAAAACTGAAAAAATCATAAAAAAAGCCATATCTCGAAAATCATATGGATTTGAGCAGTCATATTTAGACACTAGGTTTGTAGCCCTCGAAACTACCCCAAAAGCACCCCACTGTAGGGTTGAGGAATTTAAGTTCGATTAGTTTTTTATATCTAAGTTTTTTGAAAAAAAAATAAAAAATCATAAAAAAAGCCATATCTCGAAAACCAAAAAGATTTGAGCAGTCATACTTTGACGCTAGATTTGCAGCTCTTGAGCGTACCCTGATGTGGCCCTAATATAGGGGGGTTGAGAAAACCAAAAATCAAGTTCGGTTACTTTTTTTATATCTAAGTTTTTAGAGAAAAGAATGAAAAATCATAAAAAACACCATATCTCGAAAACCATAAGGATTTAAGCAGTCATACTTGGACGCTAGATTTGTAGCCCTCGAGTGTATCCCGATAGCACCCCACTAAAGGGTTGAAAAATTCAAGTTCTGTTAGCTTTTTATATCTAAGTTTTTTGGAAAAAAAGAAAAAATCATGAAAAAAGCCATATCTCGAAAATCACAGGGATTTGAGCAGTCATAATTGGACGCCAGATTTTTAGCCCTCGAAATTACCCCGAAAGCACCCCACTGAAGGGTTGAGAAATTTAAGTTCGCTTAGTTTTTTATATCTAAGTTTTTTGAAAAAAAAATAAAAAATCATAAAAAACGCCATATCTCGAAAACCAAAAAGATTTGAGCAGTCATACTTTGACGCTAGATTTGCAACTTTTGAGCGTACCCTGACAGGGCCCCAATATAGGGGGGTTGAGAGAATCGAAAATCAAGTTCGGTTAATTTTTTCTTTCTAAATTTTTGAAAAAAAATGAACAAATCATAAAAAACGCCAAATCTCGAAAACCATAAGTATTTGAGCAGTCATACTTAGACGCTAGATTTGCAGCTCTTGAGTGTACCCCGATAGCACCACATTATAGGGTTAGAAATTCAAGTTCGGTTAGTTTTTTTATATCTAAGTTTTTTGGAAAAAAAAGAAAAATTTTTAAAAAACGCCATATCTCAAAAACTATAAGTATTTGAGCAGTCATATTTGAACGCTAGATTTAGAGCCCTCGATTGTACCACGATAGCACACCACTTTAGGAATGAGAAATTCAAGTTCGGTTAGTCTTTTTATGTCTAAGTTTTTGAAAAAAATGAAAAAATCATAAAAAACGCCATATCTCGAAAACCAAAAGTATTTGAGCAGTCATACTTAGACGCTAGATTTGCAGCTCTTGAGTGTACCCAGATAGCACACACTATAGGGTTGGAAAATTCAAGTTCGGTTAGTTTTTTTATATCTAAGTTTTTTGTAAAAAAACATAAAAAACGCCATATCTCGAAAACCATAAGGATTTGAGCAGTCATACTTGGACGCTAGATTTGCAGCTCTTGAGTGTACCCCGATAGCACCACATTATAGGGTTGGAAATTCAAGTTCGGTTAGTTTTTTTATATCTAAGTTTTTTGGAAAAAAAAGAAAAATTTTAAAAAACGCCATATCTCGAAAACTATAAGTATTTGAGCAGTCATATTTGAACGCTAGATTTAGAGCCCTCGATTGTACCACGATAGCACACCACTTTAGGAATGAGAAATTCAAGTTCGGTTAGTCTTTTTATGTCTAAGTTTTTGAAAAAAATGAAAAAATCATAAAAAACGCCATATCTCGAAAACCATAAGTATTTGAGCAGTCATACTTAGACGCTAGATTTGCAGCTCTTGAGTGTACCCAGATAGCACCACACTATAGGGTTGGAAAATTCAAGTTCGGTTAGTTTTTTTATATCTAAGTTTTTTGTAAAAAAACATAAAAAACGCCATATCTCGAAAACCATAAGGATTTGAGCAGTCATACTTGGACGCTAGATTTGCAGCTCTTGAGTGTAGCCCAATAGGTTCCCACTATACGGATGAAAAAATCAAGTTAGATTAGCTTTTTTTATATATATCTAAGTTTTTTTGAAAAAAAAGGAAAAATTTTTTTAAAAACGTCATATCTCGAAAACCAAAAGGAATTGAGCAGTCATACTTGAACGCTATGTTTAGAGCTCTTGAGTGTACCCCGATAGCACCCCACTATGGAATTGAAAAATTCAAGTTCGGTTAGTTTTTTTATAAATAAATTTTTTGGAAAAAAACTGAAAAAATAATAAAAAAAAGCCATATCTCGAAAATCATAGGGATTTGAGCAGTCATATTTGGACGCTAGATTTGTAGCCCTCGAAATTACCCCAAAAGCACCGCACTGTAGGGTTGAGAAATTTAAGTTCGATTAGTTTTTTATATCTAAGTTTTTTGAAAAAAAAAATCATAAAAAACGCCATATCTCGAAAACCAAAAAGATTTGAGCAGTCATACTTTGACGCTAGATTTGCAGCTCTTGAGCGTACCCAGATGGGGCCCTAATACAGGGGGGTTGAGTAAATCGAAAATCAAGTTCGGTTACTTATTTTATATCTAAGTTTTTAGAGAAAAAATTAAAAATCATAAAAAACACCATATCTCGAAAACCATAAGGATTTGAGCAGTCATACTTGGACGCTAGATTTGTAGCCCTTGAATGTATCCCGATAGCACCCCACTTAGGGGTTGAAAAATTCAAGTTCTGTTAGTTTTTTTATATCTAATTTTTTGGAAAAAAAAAAGAAAAAATCATGAAAAAAGCCATATCTCGAAAATCATAGGGATTTGAGCAGTCATAATTGGACATCAGATTTGTAGCCCTCGAAATTACCCCGAAAGCACCCCACTGAAGGGTTGAGAAATTTAAGTTCGATTAGTTTTTTATAGCTAAATTTTTTGAAAAAAAAAAATCATAAAAAACGCCATATCTCGAAAACCAAAAAGATTTGAGCAGTCATACTTTGACGCTAGATTTGCAGCTCTTGAGCGTACCATGATGGGGCCCTAATACAGGGGGGTTGAGTAAATCGAAAATCAAGTTCGGTTACTTATTTTACATCTAAGTTTTTGGAGAAAAAATGAAAAATCATAAAAAACACCATATCTCGAAAACCATAAGGATTTGAGCAGTCATACTTGGACGCTAGATTTGTAGCCCTTGAATGTATCCCGATAGCACCCCACTAAAGGGTTGAAAAATTCAAGTTTGTTAGTTTTTTTTATATCTAATTTTTTGGAAAAAAAAAGAAAAAATCATGAAAAAAGCCATATCTCGAAAATCATAGGGATTTGAGCAGTCATAATTGGACGCCAGATTTGTAGCCCTCGAAATTACCCCGAAAGCACCCCACTGAAGGGTTGAGAAATTTAAGTTCGATTAGTTTTTTATATCTAAGTTTTTTGAAAAAAAAAAATCATAAAAAACGCCATGTCTCGAAAACCAAAAAGATTTGAGCAGTCATACTTTGACGCTAGATTTGCAGCTTTTGAGCGCACCTTGACAGGGCCCTAATATAGGGGGGTTGAGAGAATCGAAAATCAAGTTCGGTTAATTTTTTTCTTTCTAAGTTTTTTGAGAAACGAATGAAAAATCAGAAAAAACACCATATCTCGAAAACCATAAGGATTTGAGCAGTCATACTTGGACGCTAGATTTAGAGCCCTCGATTGTACCCCGATATCACGCCACTTTAGGAATGAGAAATTCAAGTTCAGTTAGTTTTTTATATCTAAGTTTTTGAAAAAAAATGAACAAATCATAAAAAACGCCATATCTCGAAAACCATAAGTATTTGAGCAGTCATACTTGGACGCTAGATTTGCAGCTCTTGAGTGTACCCCGATAGCACCACAGTATAGGGTTGGAAATTCAAGTTCGGTTAATTTTTTTTATATCTAAGTTTTTTTTGGAAAAAAAAGAAAAATTTTTAAAAAACGCCATATCTCGAAAACTATAAGTATTTGAGCAGTCATATTTGAACGCTAGATTTAGAGCCCTCGATTGTACCACGATAGCACACCACTTTAGGAATGAGAAATTCAAGTTCGGTTAGTCTTTTTATGTCTAAGTTTTTGAAAAAAATGAAAAAATCATAAAAAACGCCATATCTCGAAAACCATAAGTGTTTGAGCAGTCATACTTAGACGCTAGATTTGTAGCCCTTGAATGTATCCCGATAGCACCCCACTTAGGGGTTGAAAAATTCAAGTTCTGTTAGTTTTTTTATATCTAATTGTTTGGAAAAAAAAAAGAAAAAATTATGAAAAAAGCCATATCTCGAAAATCATAGGGATTTGAGCAGTCATAATTGGACATCAGATTTGTAGCCCTCGAAATTACCCCGAAAGCACCCCACTGAAGGGTTGAGAAATTTAAGTTCGATTAGTTTTTTATATCTAAATTTTTTGAAAAAAAAAAAATTAAAAAAAACGCCATATCTCGAAAACCAAAAAGATTTGAGCAGTCATACTTTGACGCTAGATTTGCAGCTCTTGAGCGTACCCTGATGGGGCCCTAATACAGGGGGGTTGAGTAAATCGAAAATCAAGTTCGGTTACTTATTTTACATCTAAGTTTTTAGAGAAAAAATGAAAAATCATAAAAAACACCATATCTCGAAAACCATAAGGATTTGAGCAGTCATACTCGGACGCTAGATTTGTAGCCCTTGAATGTATCCCGATAGCACCCCACTAAAGGGTTGAAAAATTCAAGTTCTGTTAGTTTTTTTTATATCTAATTTTTTGGAAAAAAAAAGAAAAAATCATGAAAAAAGCCATATCTCGAAAATCATAGGGATTTGAGCAGTCATAATTGGACGCCAGATTTGTAGCCCTCGAAATTACCCCGAAAGCACCCCACTGAAGGGTTGAGAAATTTATGTTCGATTAGTTTTTTATATCTAAGTTTTTTGAAAAAAAAATCATAAAAAACGCCATGTCTCGAAAACCAAAAAGATTTGAGCAGTCATACTTTGACGCTAGATTTGCAGCTCTTGAGCGTACCCAGATGGGGCCCTAATACAGGGGGGTTGAGTAAATCGAAAATCAAGTTCGGTTACTTATTTTATATCTAAGTTTTTAGAGAAAAAATGAAAAATCATAAAAAACACCATATCTCGAAAACCATAAGGATTTGAGCAGTCATACTTGGACGCTAGATTTAGAGCCCTCGATTGTACCCCGATATCACGCCACTTTAGGAATGAGAAATTCAAGTTCAGTTAGTTTTTTATATCTAAGTTTTTGAAAAAAAATGAACAAATCATAAAAAACGCCATATCTCGAAAACCATAAGTATTTGAGCAGTCATACTTGGACGCTAGATTTGCAGCTCTTGAGTGTACCCCGATAGCACCACAGTATAGGGTTGGAAATTCAAGTTAGATTAGTTTTTTTTATATATATCTAAGTTTTTTGAAAAAAAGGAGAAAGTTTTTTTAAAACGTCATATCTCGAAAACCAAAAAGATTTGAGCAGTCATACTTGAACGCTATGTTTAGAGCTCTTGAGTGTACCCCGATCGCACCCCATTAATGGGTTGAAAAATTCAAGTTCGGTTAGTTTTTTTATAAATAAATTTTTTGGAAAAAACTGAAAAAATCATAAAAAAAGCCATATCTCGAAAATCATATGGATTTGAGCAGTCATATTTAGACACTAGGTTTGTAGCCCTCGAAACTACCCCAAAAGCACCCCACTGTAGGGTTGAGGAATTTAAGTTCGATTAGTTTTTTATATCTAAGTTTTTTGAAAAAAAAATAAAAAATCATAAAAAAAGCCATATCTCGAAAACCAAAAAGATTTGAGCAGTCACACTTTGACGCTAGATTTGCAGCTCTTGAGCGTACCCTGATGTGGCCCTAATATAGGGGGGTTGAGAAAACCAAAAATCAAGTTCGGTTACTTTTTTTATATCTAAGTTTTTAGAGAAAAGAATGAAAAATCATAAAAAACACCATATCTCGAAAACCATAAGGATTTAAGCAGTCATACTTGGACGCTAGATTTGTAGCCCTCGAGTGTATCCCGATAGCACCCCACTAAAGGGTTGAAAAATTCAAGTTCTGTTAGCTTTTTATATCTAAGTTTTTTGGAAAAAAAGAAAAAATCATGAAAAAAGCCATATCTCGAAAATCACAGGGATTTGAGCAGTCATAATTGGACGCCAGATTTTTAGCCCTCGAAATTACCCCGAAAGCACCCCACTGAAGGGTTGAGAAATTTAAGTTCGCTTAGTTTTTTATATCTAAGTTTTTTGAAAAAAAAATAAAAAATCATAAAAAACGCCATATCTCGAAAACCAAAAAGATTTGAGCAGTCATACTTTGACGCTAGATTTGCAACTTTTGAGCGTACCCTGACAGGGCCCCAATATAGGGGGGTTGAGAGAATCGAAAATCAAGTTCGGTTAATTTTTTCTTTCTAAATTTTTGAAAAAAAATGAACAAATCATAAAAAACGCCAAATCTCGAAAACCATAAGTATTTGAGCAGTCATACTTAGACGCTAGATTTGCAGCTCTTGAGTGTACCCCGATAGCACCACATTATAGGGTTAGAAATTCAAGTTCGGTTAGTTTTTTTATATCTAAGTTTTTTGGAAAAAAAAGAAAAATTTTTAAAAAACGCCATATCTCAAAAACTATAAGTATTTGAGCAGTCATATTTGAACGCTAGATTTAGAGCCCTCGATTGTACCACGATAGCACACCACTTTAGGAATGAGAAATTCAAGTTCGGTTAGTCTTTTTATGTCTAAGTTTTTGAAAAAAATGAAAAAATCATAAAAAACGCCATATCTCGAAAACCAAAAGTATTTGAGCAGTCATACTTAGACGCTAGATTTGCAGCTCTTGAGTGTACCCAGATAGCACACACTATAGGGTTGGAAAATTCAAGTTCGGTTAGTTTTTTTATATCTAAGTTTTTTGTAAAAAAACATAAAAAACGCCATATCTCGAAAACCATAAGGATTTGAGCAGTCATACTTGGACGCTAGATTTGCAGCTCTTGAGTGTACCCCGATAGCACCACATTATAGGGTTGGAAATTCAAGTTCGGTTAGTTTTTTTATATCTAAGTTTTTTGGAAAAAAAAGAAAAATTTTAAAAAACGCCATATCTCGAAAACTATAAGTATTTGAGCAGTCATATTTGAACGCTAGATTTAGAGCCCTCGATTGTACCACGATAGCACACCACTTTAGGAATGAGAAATTCAAGTTCGGTTAGTCTTTTTATGTCTAAGTTTTTGAAAAAAATGAAAAAATCATAAAAAACGCCATATCTCGAAAACCATAAGTATTTGAGCAGTCATACTTAGACGCTAGATTTGCAGCTCTTGAGTGTACCCAGATAGCACCACACTATAGGGTTGGAAAATTCAAGTTCGGTTAGTTTTTTTATATCTAAGTTTTTTGTAAAAAAACATAAAAAACGCCATATCTCGAAAACCATAAGGATTTGAGCAGTCATACTTGGACGCTAGATTTGCAGCTCTTGAGTGTAGCCCAATAGGTTCCCACTATACGGATGAAAAAATCAAGTTAGATTAGCTTTTTTTATATATATCTAAGTTTTTTTGAAAAAAAAGGAAAAATTTTTTTAAAAACGTCATATCTCGAAAACCAAAAGGAATTGAGCAGTCATACTTGAACGCTATGTTTAGAGCTCTTGAGTGTACCCCGATAGCACCCCACTATGGAATTGAAAAATTCAAGTTCGGTTAGTTTTTTTATAAATAAATTTTTTGGAAAAAAACTGAAAAAATAATAAAAAAAGCCATATCTCGAAAATCATAGGGATTTGAGCAGTCATATTTGGACGCTAGATTTGTAGCCCTCGAAATTACCCCAAAAGCACCGCACTGTAGGGTTGAGAAATTTAAGTTCGATTAGTTTTTTATATCTAAGTTTTTTGAAAAAAAAAATCATAAAAAACGCCATATCTCGAAAACCAAAAAGATTTGAGCAGTCATACTTTGACGCTAGATTTGCAGCTCTTGAGCGTACCCAGATGGGGCCCTAATACAGGGGGGTTGAGTAAATCGAAAATCAAGTTCGGTTACTTATTTTATATCTAAGTTTTTAGAGAAAAAATGAAAAATCATAAAAAACACCATATCTCGAAAACCATAAGGATTTGAGCAGTCATACTTGGACGCTAGATTTGTAGCCCTTGAATGTATCCCGATAGCACCCCACTTAGGGGTTGAAAAATTCAAGTTCTGTTAGTTTTTTTATATCTAATTTTTTGGAAAAAAAAAAGAAAAAATCATGAAAAAAGCCATATCTCGAAAATCATAGGGATTTGAGCAGTCATAATTGGACATCAGATTTGTAGCCCTCGAAATTACCCCGAAAGCACCCCACTGAAGGGTTGAGAAATTTAAGTTCGATTAGTTTTTTATATCTAAATTTTTTGAAAAAAAAAAATCATAAAAAACGCCATATCTCGAAAACCAAAAAGATTTGAGCAGTCATACTTTGACGCTAGATTTGCAGCTCTTGAGCGTACCATGATGGGGCCCTAATACAGGGGGGTTGAGTAAATCGAAAATCAAGTTCGGTTACTTATTTTACATCTAAGTTTTTGGAGAAAAAATGAAAAATCATAAAAAACACCATATCTCGAAAACCATAAGATTTGAGCAGTCATACTTGGACGCTAGATTTGTAGCCCTTGAATGTATCCCGATAGCACCCCACTAAAGGGTTGAAAAATTCAAGTTTGTTAGTTTTTTTTATATCTAATTTTTTGGAAAAAAAAAGAAAAAATCATGAAAAAAGCCATATCTCGAAAATCATAGGGATTTGAGCAGTCATAATTGGACGCCAGATTTGTAGCCCTCGAAATTACCCCGAAAGCACCCCACTGAAGGGTTGAGAAATTTAAGTTCGATTAGTTTTTTATATCTAAGTTTTTTGAAAAAAAAAAAATCATAAAAAACGCCATGTCTCGAAAACCAAAAAGATTTGAGCAGTCATACTTTGACGCTAGATTTGCAGCTTTTGAGCGTACCTTGACAGGGCCCTAATATAGGGGGGTTGAGAGAATCGAAAATCAAGTTCGGTTAATTTTTTTC
Organism: Symsagittifera roscoffensis; assembly: GCF_963678635.1. Taxonomy (NCBI): domain Eukaryota; kingdom Metazoa; phylum Xenacoelomorpha; order Acoela; family Convolutidae; genus Symsagittifera; species Symsagittifera roscoffensis. The sequence continues at coordinate 31,497,047 of NC_087062.1, forward strand.
TTTCTAAGTTTTTTGAGAAAAGAATGAAAAATCAGAAAAAACACCATATCTCGAAAACCATAAGGATTTGAGCAGTCATACTTGGACGCTAGATTTAGAGCCCTCGATTGTACCCCGATATCACGCCACTTTAGGAATGAGAAATTCAAGTTCAGTTAGTTTTTTATATCTAAGTTTTTGAAAAAAAATGAACAAATCATAAAAAACGCCATATCTCGAAAACCATAAGTATTTGAGCAGTCATACTTGGACGCTAGATTTGCAGCTCTTGAGTGTACCCCGATAGCACCACAGTATAGGGTTGGAAATTCAAGTTCGGTTAATTTTTTTTATATCTAAGTTTTTTTGGAAAAAAAAGAAAATTTTTTAAAAAACGCCATATCTCGAAAACTATAAGTATTTGAGCAGTCATATTTGAACGCTAGATTTAGAGCCCTCGATTGTACCACGATAGCACACCACTTTAGGAATGAGAAATTCAAGTTCGGTTAGTCTTTTTATGTCTAAGTTTTTGAAAAAAATGAAAAAATCATAAAAAACGCCATATCTCGAAAACCATAAGTGTTTGAGCAGTCATACTTAGACGCTAGATTTGTAGCCCTTGAATGTATCCCGATAGCACCCCACTTAGGGGTTGAAAAATTCAAGTTCTGTTAGTTTTTTTATATCTAATTGTTTGGAAAAAAAAAAGAAAAAATTATGAAAAAAGCCATATCTCGAAAATCATAGGGATTTGAGCAGTCATAATTGGACATCAGATTTGTAGCCCTCGAAATTACCCCGAAAGCACCCCACTGAAGGGTTGAGAAATTTAAGTTCGATTAGTTTTTTATATCTAAATTTTTTGAAAAAAAAAAAAATTAAAAAAAACGCCATATCTCGAAAACCAAAAAGATTTGAGCAGTCATACTTTGACGCTAGATTTGCAGCTCTTGAGCGTACCCTGATGGGGCTCTAATACAGGGGGGTTGATTAAATCGAAAATCAAGTTCGGTTACTTATTTTACATCTAAGTTTTTAGAGAAAAAATGAAAAATCATAAAAAACACCATATCTCGAAAACCATAAGGATTTGAGCAGTCATACTCGGACGCTAGATTTGTAGCCCTTGAATGTATCCCGATAGCACCCCACTAAAGGGTTGAAAAATTCAAGTTCTGTTAGTTTTTTTTATATCTAATTTTTTGGAAAAAAAAAGAAAAAATCATGAAAAAAGCCATATCTCGAAAATCATAGGGATTTGAGCAGTCATAATTGGACGCCAGATTTGTAGCCCTCGAAATTACCCCGAAAGCACCCCACTGAAGGGTTGAGAAATTTAAGTTCGATTAGTTTTTTATATCTAAATTTTTTGAAAAAAAAAAAAATTAAAAAAAACGCCATATCTCGAAAACCAAAAAGATTTGAGCAGTCATACTTTGACGCTAGATTTGCAGCTCTTGAGCGTACCCTGATGGGGCCCTAATACAGGGGGGTTGATTAAATCGAAAATCAAGTTCGGTTACTTATTTTACATCTAAGTTTTTAGAGAAAAAATGAAAAATCATAAAAAACACCATATCTCGAAAACCATAAGGATTTGAGCAGTCATACTCGGACGCTAGATTTGTAGCCCTTGAATGTATCCCGATAGCACCCCACTAAAGGGTTGAAAAATTCAAGTTCTGTTAGTTTTTTTATATATAATTTTTTGGAAAAAAAAAGAAAAAATCATGAAAAAAGCCATATCTCGAAAATCATAGGGATTTGAGCAGTCATAATTGGACGCCAGATTTGTAGCCCTCGAAATTACCCCGAAAGCACCCCACTGAAGGGTTGAGAAATTTAAGTTCGATTAGTTTTTTATATCTAAGTTTTTTGAAAAAAAAAAATCATAAAAAACGCCATGTCTCGAAAACCAAAAAGATTTGAGCAGTCATACTTTGACGCTAGATTTGCAGCTCTTGAGCGTACCCAGATGGGGCCCTAATACAGGGGGGTTGAGTAAATCGAAAATCAAGTTCGGTTACTTATTTTATATCTAAGTTTTTAGAGAAAAAATGAAAAATCATAAAAAACACCATATCTCGAAAACCATAAGGATTTGAGCAGTCATACTTGGACGCTAGATTTAGAGCCCTCGATTGTACCCCGATATCACGCCACTTTAGGAATGAGAAATTCAAGTTCAGTTAGTTTTTTATATCTAAGTTTTTGAAAAAAAATGAACAAATCATAAAAAACGCCATATCTCGAAAACCATAAGTATTTGAGCAGTCATACTTGGACGCTAGATTTGCAGCTCTTGAGTGTACCCCGATAGCACCACAGTATAGGGTTGGAAATTCAAGTTCGGTTAATTTTTTTTATATCTAAGTTTTTTTGGAAAAAAAAGAAAAATTTTTAAAAAACGCCATATCTCGAAAACTATAAGTATTTGAGCAGTCATATTTGAACGCTAGATTTAGAGCCCTCGATTGTACCACGATAGCACACCACTTTAGGAATGAGAAATTCAAGTTCGGTTAGTCTTTTTATGTCTAAGTTTTTGAAAAAAATGAAAAAATCATAAAAAACGCCATATCTCGAAAACCATAAGTGTTTGAGCAGTCATACTTAGACGCTAGATTTGTAGCCCTTGAATGTATCCCGATAGCACCCCACTTAGGGGTTGAAAAATTCAAGTTCTGTTAGTTTTTTTATATCTAATTTTTTGGAAAAAAAAAAGAAAAAATCATGAAAAAAGCCATATCTCGAAAATCATAGGGATTTGAGCAGTCATAATTGGACATCAGATTTGTAGCCCTCGAAATTACCCCGAAAGCACCCCACTGAAGGGTTGAGAAATTTAAGTTCGATTAGTTTTTTATATCTAAATTTTTTGAAAAAAAAAAAAATTAAAAAAAACGCCATATCTCGAAAACCAAAAAGATTTGAGCAGTCATACTTTGACGCTAGATTTGCAGCTCTTGAGCGTACCCTGATGGGGCCCTAATACAGGGGGGTTGAGTAAATCGAAAATCAAGTTCGGTTACTTATTTTACATCTAAGTTTTTAGAGAAAAAATGAAAAATCATAAAAAACACCATATCTCGAAAACCATAAGGATTTGAGCAGTCATACTTGGACGCTAGATTTGTAGCCCTTGAATGTATCCCGATAGCACCCCACTAAAGGGTTGAAAAATTCAAGTTCTGCTAGTTTTTTTTATATCTAATTTTTTGGAAAAAAAAAGAAAAAATCATGAAAAAAGCCATATCTCGAAAATCATAGGGATTTGAGCAGTCATAATTGGACGCCAGATTTGTAGCCCTCGAAATTACCCCGAAAGCACCCCACTGAAGGGTTGAGAAATTTAAGTTCGATTAGTTTTTTATATCTAAGTTTTTTGAAAAAAAAAATCATAAAAAACGCCATGTCTCGAAAACCAAAAAGATTTGAGCAGTCATACTTTGACGCTAGATTTGCAGCTCTTGAGCGTACCCAGATGGGGCCCTAATACAGGGGGGTTGAGTAAATCGAAAATCAAGTTCGGTTACTTATTTTATATCTAAGTTTTTAGAGAAAAAATGAAAAATCATAAAAAACACCATATCTCGAAAACCATAAGGATTTGAGCAGTCATACTTGGACGCTAGATTTAGAGCCCTCGATTGTACCCCGATATCACGCCACTTTAGGAATGAGAAATTCAAGTTCAGTTAGTTTTTTATATCTAAGTTTTTGAAAAAAAAATGAACAAATCATAAAAAACGCCATATCTCGAAAACCATAAGTATTTGAGCAGTCATACTTGGACGCTAGATTTGCAGCTCTTGAGTGTACCCCGATAGCACCACAGTATAGGGTTGGAAATTCAAGTTCGGTTAATTTTTTTTATATCTAAGTTTTTTTGGAAAAAAAAGAAAAATTTTTAAAAAACGCCATATCTCGAAAACTATAAGTATTTGAGCAGTCATATTTGAACGCTAGATTTAGAGCCCTCGATTGTACCACGATAGCACACCACTTTAGGAATGAGAAATTCAAGTTCGGTTAGTCTTTTTATGTCTAAGTTTTTGAAAAAAATGAAAAAATCATAAAAAACGCCATATCTCGAAAACCATAAGTGTTTGAGCAGTCATACTTAGACGCTAGATTTGTAGCCCTTGAATGTATCCCGATAGCACCCCACTTAGGGGTTGAAAAATTCAAGTTCTGTTAGTTTTTTTTATATCTAATTTTTTGGAAAAAAAAAGACAAAATCATGAAAAAAGCCATATCTCGAAAATCATAGGGATTTGAGCAGTCATAATTGGACATCAGATTTGTAGCCCTCGAAATTACCCCGAAAGCACCCCACTGAAGGGTTGAGAAATTTAAGTTCGATTAGTTTTTTATATCTAAAATTTTTGAAAAAAAAAAAAAATTAAAAAAAACGCCATATCTCGAAAACCAAAAAGATTTGAGCAGTCATACTTTGACGCTAGATTTGCAGCTCTTGAGCGTACCCTGATGGGGCCCTAATACAGGGGGGTTGAGTAAATCGAAAATCAAGTTCGGTTACTTATTTTACATCTAAGTTTTTAGAGAAAAAATGAAAAATCATAAAAAACACCATATCTCGAAAACCATAAGGATTTGAGCAGTCATACTTGGACGCTAGATTTGTAGCCCTTGAATGTATCCCGATAGCACCCCACTAAAGGGTTGAAAAATTCAAGTTCTGTTAGTTTTTTTATATCTAATTTTTTGGAAAAAAAAAGAAAAAATCATGAAAAAAGCCATATCTCGAAAATCATAGGGATTTGAGCAGTCATAATTGGACATCAGATTTGTAGCCCTCGAAATTACCCCGAAAGCACCCCACTGAAGGGTTGAGAAATTTAAGTTCGATTACTTTTTTATATCTAAATTTTTTGAAAAAAAAAAATTAAAAAAAACGCCATATCTCGAAAACCAAAAAGATTTGAGCAGTCATACTTGGACGCTAGATTTGTAGCCCTTGAATGTATCCCGATAGCACCCCACTAAAGGGTTGAAAAATTCAAGTTCTGTTAGTTTTTTTTATATCTAATTTTTTGGAAAAAAAAAGAAAAAATCATGAAAAAAGCCATATCTCGAAAATCATAGGGATTTGAGCAGTCATAATTGGACGCCAGATTTGTAGCCCTCGAAATTACCCCGAAAGCACCCCACTGAAGGGTTGAGAAATTTATGTTCGATTAGTTTTTTATATCTAAGTTTTTTGAAAAAAAAAATCATAAAAAACGCCATGTCTCGAAAACCAAAAAGATTTGAGCAGTCATACTTTGACGCTAGATTTGCAGCTCTTGAGCGTACCCAGATGGGGCCCTAATACAGGGGGGTTGAGTAAATCGAAAATCAAGTTCGGTTACTTATTTTATATCTAAGTTTTTAGAGAAAAAATGAAAAATCATAAAAAACACCATATCTCGAAAACCATAAGGATTTGAGCAGTCATACTTGGACGCTAGATTTAGAGCCCTCGATTGTACCCCGATATCACGCCACTTTAGGAATGAGAAATTCAAGTTCAGTTAGTTTTTTATATCTAAGTTTTTGAAAAAAAATGAACAAATCATAAAAAACGCCATATCTCGAAAACCATAAGTATTTGAGCAGTCATACTTGGACGCTAGATTTGCAGCTCTTGAGTGTACCCCGATAGCACCACAGTATAGGGTTGGAAATTCAAGTTCGGTTAATTTTTTTTATATCTAAGTTTTTTTGGAAAAAAAAGAAAAATTTTTAAAAAACGCCATATCTCGAAAACTATAAGTATTTGAGCAGTCATATTTGAACGCTAGATTTAGAGCCCTCGATTGTACCACGATAGCACACCACTTTAGGAATGAGAAATTCAAGTTCGGTTAGTTTTTTATATCTAAGTTTTTTGAAAAAAAAAATCATAAAAAACGCCATGTCTCGAAAACCAAAAAGATTTGAGCAGTCATACTTGGACGCTAGATTTAGAGCCCTCGATTGTACCCCGATATCACGCCACTTTAGGAATGAGAAATTCAAGTTCAGTTAGTTTTTTATGTCTAAGTTTTTGAAAAAAATGAAAAAATCATAAAAAACGCCATATCTCGAAAACCATAAGTGTTTGAGCAGTCATACTTAGACGCTAGATTTGTAGCCCTTGAATGTATCCCGATAGCACCCCACTTAGGGGTTGAAAAATTCAAGTTCTGTTAGTTTTTTTTATATCTAATTTTTTGGAAAAAAAAGAAAAAATCATGAAAAAAGCCATATCTCGAAAATCATAGGGATTTGAGCAGTCATAATTGGACATCAGATTTGTAGCCCTCGAAATTACCCCGAAAGCACCCCACTGAAGGGTTGAGAAATTTAAGTTCGATTAGTTTTTTATATCTAAATTTTTTGAAAAAAAAAAAAAATTAAAAAAAACGCCATATCTCGAAAACCAAAAAGATTTGAGCAGTCATACTTTGACGCTAGATTTGCAGCTCTTGAGCGTACCCTGATGGGGCCCTAATACAGGGGGGTTGAGTAAATCGAAAATCAAGTTCGGTTACTTATTTTACATCTAAGTTTTTAGAGAAAAAATGAAAAATCATAAAAAACACCATATCTCGAAAACCATAAGGATTTGAGCAGTCATACTTGGACGCTAGATTTGTAGCCCTTGAATGTATCCCGATAGCACCCCACTAAAGGGTTGAAAAATTCAAGTTCTGTTAGTTTTTTTTATATCTAATTTTTTGGAAAAAAAAAGAAAAAAATCATGAAAAAAGCCATATCTCGAAAATCATAGGGATTTGAGCAGTCATAATTGGACGCCAGATTTGTAGCCCTCGAAATTACCCCGAAAGCACCCCACTGAAGGGTTGAGAAATTTAAGTTCGATTAGTTTTTTATATCTAAGTTTTTTGAAAAAAAAAATCATAAAAAACGCCATGTCTCGAAAACCAAAAAGATTTGAGCAGTCATACTTTGACGCTAGATTTGCAGCTCTTGAGCGTACCCAGATGGGGCCCTAATACAGGGGGGTTGAGTAAATCGAAAATCAAGTTCGGTTACTTATTTTATATCTAAGTTTTTAGAGAAAAAATGAAAAATCATAAAAAACACCATATCTCGAAAACCATAAGGATTTGAGCAGTCATACTTGGACGCTAGATTTAGAGCCCTCGATTGTACCCCGATATCACGCCACTTTAGGAATGAGAAATTCAAGTTCAGTTAGTTTTTTATATCTAAGTTTTTGAAAAAAAATGAACAAATCATAAAAAACGCCATATCTCGAAAACCATAAGTATTTGAGCAGTCATACTTGGAGGCTAGATTTGCAGCTCTTGAGTGTACCCAGATGGGGCCCTAATACAGGGGGGTTGAGTAAATTGAAAATCAAGTTCGGTTACTTATTTTATATCTAAGTTTTTGAAAAAAAATGAACAAATCATAAAAAACGCCATATCTCGAAAACCATAAGTATTTGAGCAGTCATACTTGGACGCTAGATTTGCAGCTCTTGAGTGTACCCCGATAGCACCACAGTATAGGGTTGGAAATTCAAGTTCGGTTAATTTTTTTTATATCTAAGTTTTTTTGGAAAAAAAAGAAAAATTTTTAAAAAACGCCATATCTCGAAAACTATAAGTATTTGAGCAGTCATATTTGAACGCTAGATTTAGAGCCCTCGATTGTACCACGATAGCACACCACTTTAGGAATGAGAAATTCAAGTTCGGTTAGTCTTTTTATGTCTAAGTTTTTGAAAAAAATGAAAAAATCATAAAAAACGCCATATCTCGAAAACCATAAGTGTTTGAGCAGTCATACTTAGACGCTAGATTTGTAGCCCTTGAATGTATCCCGATAGCACCCCACTTAGGGGTTGAAAAATTCAAGTTCTGTTAGTTTTTTTTATATCTAATTTTTTGGAAAAAAAAAGAAAAAATCATGAAAAAAGCCATATCTCGAAAATCATAGGGATTTGAGCAGTCATAATTGGACATCAGATTTGTAGCCCTCGAAATTACCCCGAAAGCACCCCACTGAAGGGTTGAGAAATTTAAGTTCGATTAGTTTTTTATATCTAAATTTTTTGAAAAAAAAAAATTAAAAAAAACGCCATATCTCGAAAACCAAAAAGATTTGAGCAGTCATACTTTGACGCTAGATTTGCAGCTCTTGAGCGTACCCTGATGGGGCCCTAATACAGGGGGGTTGAGTAAATCGAAAATCAAGTTCGGTTACTTATTTTACATCTAAGTTTTTAGAGAAAAAATGAAAAATCATAAAAAACACCATATCTCGAAAACCATAAGGATTTGAGCAGTCATACTTGGACGCTAGATTTGTAGCCCTTGAATGTATCCCGATAGCACCCCACTAAAGGGTTGAAAAATTTAAGTTCTGTTAGTTTTTTTTATATCTAATTTTTTGGAAAAAAAAAGAAAAAATCATGAAAAAAGCCATATCTCGAAAATCATAGGGATTTGAGCAGTCATAATTGGACGCCAGATTTGTAGCTCTCGAAATTACCCCGAAAGCACCCCACTGAAGGGTTGAGAAATTTAAGTTCGATTAGTTTTTTATATCTAAGTTTTTTGAAAAAAAAAATCATAAAAAACGCCATGTCTCGAAAACCAAAAAGATTTGAGCAGTCATACTTTGACGCTAGATTTGCAGCTCTTGAGCGTACCCAGATGGGGCCCTAATACAGGGGGGTTGAGTAAATCGAAAATCAAGTTCGGTTACTTATTTTATATCTAAGTTTTTAGAGAAAAAATGAAAAATCATAAAAAACACCATATCTCGAAAACAATAAGGATTTGAGCAGTCATACTTGGACGCTAGATTTAGAGCCCTCGATTGTACCCCGATATCACGCCACTTTAGGAATGAGAAATTCAAGTTCAGTTAGTTTTTTATATCTAAGTTTTTGAAAAAAAATGAACAAATCATAAAAAACGCCATATCTCGAAAACCATAAGTATTTGAGCAGTCATACTTGGACGCTAGATTTGCAGCTCTTGAGTGTACCCCGATAGCACCACAGTATAGGGTTGGAAATTCAAGTTCGGTTAATTTTTTTTATATCTAAGTTTTTTTGGAAAAAAAAGAAAAATTTTTAAAAAACGCCATATCTCGAAAACTATAAGTATTTGAGCAGTCATATTTGAACGCTAGATTTAGAGCCCTCGATTGTACCACGATAGCACACCACTTTAGGAATGAGAAATTCAAGTTCGGTTAGTCTTTTTATGTCTAAGTTTTTGAAAAAAATGAAAAAATCATAAAAAACGCCATATCTCGAAAACCATAAGTGTTTGAGCAGTCATACTTAGACGCTAGATTTGTAGCCCTTGAATGTATCCCGATAGCACCCCACTTAGGGGTTGAAAAATTCAAGTTCTGTTAGTTTTTTTATATCTAATTTTTTGGAAAAAAAAAAGAAAAAATCATGAAAAAAGCCATATCTCGAAAATCATAGGGATTTGAGCAGTCATAATTGGACGCCAGATTTGTAGCCCTCGAAATTACCCCGAAAGCACCCCACTGAAGGGTTGAGAAATTTAAGTTCGATTAGTTTTTTATATCTAAGTTTTTTGAAAAAAAAAATCATAAAAAACGCCATATCTCGAAAACCAAAAAGATTTGAGCAGTCATACTTTGACGCTAGATTTGCAGCTCTTGAGCGTACCCTGATGGGGCCCTAATACAGGGGGGTTGAGTAAATCGAAAATCAAGTTCGGTTACTTATTTTACATCTAAGTTTTTAGAGAAAAAATGAAAAATCATAAAAAACACCATATCTCGAAAACCATAAGGATTTGAGCAGTCATACTTGGACGCTAGATTTGTAGCCCTTGAATGTATCCCGATAGCACCCCACTAAAGGGTTGAAAAATTCAAGTTCTGTTAGTTTTTTTTATATCTAATTTTTTGGAAAAAAAAAGAAAAAATCATAAAAAACACCATATCTTGAAAATCATAGGGATTTGAGCAGTCATAATTGGACGCCAGATTTGTAGCCCTCGAAATTACCCCGAAAGCACCCCACTGAAGGGTTGAGAAATTTAAGTTCGATTAGTTTTTTATATCTAAGTTTTTTGAAAAAAAAAATCATAAAAAACGCCATGTCTCGAAAACCAAAAAGATTTGAGCAGTCATACTTTGACGCTAGATTTGCAGCTCTTGAGCGTACCCAGATGGGGCCCTAATACAGGGGGGTTGAGTAAATCGAAAATCAAGTTCGGTTACTTATTTTATATCTAAGTTTTTAGAGAAAAAATGAAAAATCATAAAAAACACCATATCTCGAAAACCATAAGGATTTGAGCAGTCATACTTGGACGCTAGATTTAGAGCCCTCGATTGTACCCCGATATCACGCCACTTTAGGAATGAGAAATTCAAGTTCAGTTAGTTTTTTATATCTAAGTTTTTGAAAAAAAATGAACAAATCATAAAAAACGCCATATCTCGAAAACCATAAGTATTTGAGCAGTCATACTTGGACGCTAGATTTGCAGCTCTTGAGTGTACCCCGATAGCACCACAGTATAGGGTTGGAAATTCAAGTTCGGTTAATTTTTTTTATATCTAAGTTTTTTTGGAGAAAAAAGAAAAATTTTTAAAAAACGCCATATCTCGAAAACTATAAGTATTTGAGCAGTCATATTTGAACGCTAGATTTAGAGCCCTCGATTGTACCACGATAGCACACCACTTTAGGAATGAGAAATTCAAGTTCGGTTAGTCTTTTTATGTCTAAGTTTTTGAAAAAAATGAAAAAATCATAAAAAACGCCATATCTCGAAAACCATAAGTGTTTGAGCAGTCATACTTAGACGCTAGATTTGTAGCCCTTGAATGTATCCCGATAGCACCCCACTTAGGGGTTGAAAAATTCAAGTTCTGTTAGTTTTTTTATATCTAATTTTTTGGAAAAAAAAAGAAAAAATCATGAAAAAAGCCATATCTCGAAAATCATAGGGATTTGAGCAGTCATAATTGGACATCAGATTTGTAGCCCTCGAAATTACCCCGAAAGCACCCCACTGAAGGGTTGAGAAATTTAAGTTCGATTAGTTTTTTATATCTAAATTTTTTGAAAAAAAAAAAAATTAAAAAAAACGCCATATCTCGAAAACCAAAAAGATTTGAGCAGTCATACTTTGACGCTAGATTTGCAGCTCTTGAGCGTACCCTGATGGGGCCCTAATACAGGGGGGTTGAGTAAATCGAAAATCAAGTTCGGTTACTTATTTTACATCTAAGTTTTTAGAGAAAAAATGAAAAATCATAAAAAACACCATATCTCGAAAACCATAAGGATTTGAGCAGTCATACTTGGACGCTAGATTTGTAGCCCTTGAATGTATCCCGATAGCACCCCACTAAAGGGTTGAAAAATTCAAGTTCTGTTAGTTTTTTTTATATCTAATTTTTTGGAAAAAAAAAGAAAAAATCATGAAAAAAGCCATATCTCGAAAATCATAGGGATTTGAGCAGTCATAATTGGACGCCAGATTTGTAGCCCTCGAAATTACCCCGAAAGCACCCCACTGAAGGGTTGAGAAATTTAAGTTCGATTAGTTTTTTATATCTAAGTTTTTTGAAAAAAAAAAAAATCATAAAAAACGCCATGTCTCGAAAACCAAAAAGATTTGAGCAGTCATACTTTGACGCTAGATTTGCAGCTCTTGAGCGTACCCAGATGGGACCCTAATACAGGGGGGTTGAGTAAATCGAAAATCAAGTTCGGTTACTTATTTTATATCTAAGTTTTTAGAGAAAAAATGAAAAATCATAAAAAACACTATATCTCGAAAACCATAAAGATTTGAGCAGTCATACTTGGACGCTAGATTTGTAGCCCTTGAATGTATCCCGATAGCACCCCACTTAGGGGTTGAAAAATTCAAGTTCTGTTAGTTTTTTTATATCTAATTTTTTGAAAAAAAAAAAGAAAAAATCATGAAAAAAGCCATATCTCGAAAATCATAGGGATTTGAGCAGTCATAATTGGACATCAGATTTGTAGCCCTCGAAATTACCCCGAAAGCACCCCACTGAAGGGTTGAGAAATTTAAGTTCGATTAGTTTTTTATATCTAAATTTTTTGAAAAAAAAAAAATCATAAAAAACGCCATATCTCGAAAACCAAAAAGATTTGAGCAGTCATACTTTGACGCTAGATTTGCAGCTCTTGAGCGTACCCTGATGGGGCCCTAATACAGGGGGGTTGAGTAAATCGAAAATCAAGTTCGGTTACTTATTTTACATCTAAGTTTTTAGAGAAAAAATGAAAAATCATAAACACCATATCTCGAAAACCATAAGGATTTGAGCAGTCATACTTGGACGCTAGATTTGTAGCCCTTGAATGTATCCCGATAGCACCCACTAAAGGGTTGAAAAATTCAAGTTCTGTTATTTTTTTTTAGATCTAATTTTTTGGAAAAAAAAAAGAAAAAATCATGAAAAAAGCCATATCTCGAAAATCATAGGGATTTGAGCAGTCATAATTGGACGCCAGATTTGTAGCCCTCGAAATTACCCCGAAAGCACCCCACTGAAGGGTTGAGAAATTTAAGTTCGATTAGTTTTTTATATCTAAGTTTTTTGAAAAAAAAAATCATAAAAAACGCCATGTCTCGAAAACCAAAAAGATTTGAGCAGTCATACTTTGACGCTAGATTTGCAGCTTTTGAGCGTACCTTGACAGGGCCCTAATATAGGGGGGTTGAGAGAATCGAAAATCAAGTTCGGTTAATTTTTTTCTTTCTAAGTTTTTTGAGAAAAGAATGAAAAATCAGAAAAAACACCATATCTCGAAAACCATAAGGATTTGAGCAGTCATACTTGGACGCTAGATTTAGAGCCCTCGATTGTACCCCGATATCACGCCACTTTAGGAATGAGAAATTCAAGTTCAGTTAGTTTTTTATATCTAAGTTTTTGAAAAAAAATGAACAAATCATAAAAAACGCCATATCTCGAAAACCATAAGTATTTGAGCAGTCATACTTGGACGCTAGATTTGCAGCTCTTGAGTGTACCCCGATAGCACCACAGTATAGGGTTGGAAATTCAAGTTCGGTTAATTTTTTTTATATCTAAGTTTTTTTTGGAAAAAAAAGAAAAATTTTTAAAAAACGCCATATCTCGAAAACTATAGGTATTTGAGCAGTCATATTTGAACGCTAGATTTAGAGCCCTCGATTGTACCCCGATAGCACGCCACTTTAGGAATGAGAAATTCAAATTCGGTTAGTTTTTTATATCTAAGTTTTTGAAAAAAATAAAGAACAAATCATAAAAAACGCCATATCTCGAAAACCATAAGGATTTGAGCAGTCATACTTGGACGCTAGATTAGCAGCTCTTGAGTTTAGCCCAATAGGTTCCCATTATACGGATAAAAAAATCAAGTTAGATTAGTTTTTTTTATATATCTAAGTTTTTTGAAAAAAAGGAAAAAAATTTTTAAAAACGTCATATCTCGAAAACCAAAAGGATTTGAGCAGTCATACTCAAACGCTAGATTTGCAGCTCTTGAGTGTAGCCCAATAGGTTCCCATTATACGGATAAAAAAAATCAAGTTAGATTAGTTTTTTTATATATATCTAAATTTTTTGAAAATTTTTTTTTTTAAAAACGCCATATATCGAAAACTATAAGTATTTGAGCAGTCATAATTGGACGCCAGATTTGTAGCCCTCGAAATTACCCCGAAAGCACCCCACTGAAGGGTTGAGAAATTTAAGTTCGATTAGTTTTTTATATCTAAGTTTTTTGAAAAAAAAAAATCATAAAAAACGCCATGTCTCGAAAACCAAAAAGATTTGAGCAGTCATACTTTGACGCTAGATTTGCAGCTCTTGAGCGTACCCAGATGGGGCCCTAATACAGGGGGGTTGAGTAAATCGAAAATCAAGTTCGGTTACTTATTTTATATCTAAGTTTTTAGAGAAAAAATGAAAAATCATAAAAAACACCATATCTCGAAAACCATAAGGATTTGAGCAGTCATACTTGGACGCTAGATTTAGAGCCCTCGATTGTACCCCGATATCACGCCACTTTAGGAATGAGAAATTCAAGTTCAGTTAGTTTTTTATATCTAAGTTTTTGAAAAAAAATGAACAAATCATAAAAAACGCCATATCTCGAAAACCATAAGTATTTGAGCAGTCATACTTGGACGCTAGATTTGCAGCTCTTGAGTGTACCCCGATAGCACCACAGTATAGGGTTGGAAATTCAAGTTCGGTTAATTTTTTTTATATCTAAGTTTTTTTGGAAAAAAAAGAAAAATTTTTAAAAAACGCCATATCTCGAAAACTATAAGTATTTGAGCAGTCATATTTGAACGCTAGATTTAGAGCCCTCGATTGTACCACGATAGCACACCACTTTAGGAATGAGAAATTCAAGTTCGGTTAGTCTTTTTATGTCTAAGTTTTTGAAAAAAATGAAAAAATCATAAAAAACGCCATATCTCGAAAACCATAAGTGTTTGAGCAGTCATACTTAGACGCTAGATTTGTAGCCCTTGAATGTATCCCGATAGCACCCCACTTAGGGGTTGAAAAATTCAAGTTCTGTTAGTTTTTTTATATCTAATTTTTTGGAAAAAAAAAAGAAAAAATCATGAAAAAAGCCATATCTCGAAAATCATAGGGATTTGAGCAGTCATAATTGGACATCAGATTTGTAGCCCTCGAAATTACCCCGAAAGCACCCCACTGAAGGGTTGAGAAATTTAAGTTCGATTAGTTTTTTATATCTAAATTTTTTGAAAAAAAAAAAAATTAAAAAAAACGCCATATCTCGAAAACCAAAAAGATTTGAGCAGTCATACTTTGACGCTAGATTTGCAGCTCTTGAGCGTACCCTGATGGGGCCCTAATACAGGGGGGTTGAGTAAATCGAAAATCAAGTTCGGTTACTTATTTTACATCTAAGTTTTTAGAGAAAAAATGAAAAATCATAAAAAACACCATATCTCGAAAACCATAAGGATTTGAGCAGTCATACTTGGACGCTAGATTTGTAGCCCTTGAATGTATCCCGATAGCACCCCACTAAAGGGTTGAAAAATTCAAGTTCTGTTAGTTTTTTTTATATCTAATTTTTTGGAAAAAAAAAGAAAAAATCATGAAAAAAGCCATATCTCGAAAATCATAGGGATTTGAGCAGTCATAATTGGACGCCAGATTTGTAGCCCTCGAAATTACCCCGAAAGCACCCCACTGAAGGGTTGAGAAATTTAAGTTCGATTAGTTTTTTATATCTAAGTTTTTTGAAAAAAAAAAAATCATAAAAAACGCCATGTCTCGAAAACCAAAAAGATTTGAGCAGTCATACTTTGACGCTAGATTTGCAGCTCTTGAGCGTACCCAGATGGGGCCCTAATACAGGGGGGTTGAGTAAATCGAAAATCAAGTTCGGTTACTTATTTTATATCTAAGTTTTTAGAGAAAAAATGAAAAATCATAAAAAACACTATATCTCGAAAACCATAAAGATTTGAGCAGTCATACTTGGACGCTAGATTTGTAGCCCTTGAATGTATCCCGATAGCACCCCACTTAGGGGTTGAAAAATTCAAGTTCTGTTAGTTTTTTTATATCTAATTTTTTGGAAAAAAAAAAGAAAAAATCATGAAAAAAGCCATATCTCGAAAATCATAGGGATTTGAGCAGTCATAATTGGACATCAGATTTGTAGCCCTCGAAATTACCCCGAAAGCACCCCACTGAAGGGTTGAGAAATTTAAGTTCGATTAGTTTTTTATATCTAAATTTTTTGAAAAAAAAAAAAAATTAAAAAAAACGCCATATCTCGAAAACCAAAAAGATTTGAGCAGTCATACTTTGACGCTAGATTTGCAGCTCTTGAGCGTACCCTGATGGGGCCCTAATACAGGGGGGTTGAGTAAATCGAAAATCAAGTTCGGTTACTTATTTTACATCTAAGTTTTTAGAGAAAAAATGAAAAATCATAAAAAACACCATATCTCGAAAACCATAAGGATTTGAGCAGTCATACTTGGACGCTAGATTTGTAGCCCTTGAATGTATCCCGATAGCACCCCACTAAAGGGTTGAAAAATTCAAGTTCTGTTAGTTTTTTTTATATCTAATTTTTTGGAAAAAAAAAGAAAAAATCATGAAAAAAGCCATATCTCGAAAATCATAGGGATTTGAGCAGTCATAATTGGACGCCAGATTTGTAGCCCTCGAAATTACCCCGAAAGCACCCCACTGAAGGGTTGAGAAATTTAAGTTCGATTAGTTTTTTATATCTAAGTTTTTTGAAAAAAAAAAAATCATAAAAAACGCCATGTCTCGAAAACCAAAAAGATTTGAGCAGTCATACTTTGACGCTAGATTTGCAGCTCTTGAGCGTACCCAGATGGGGCCCTAATACAGGGGGGTTGAGTAAATCGAAAATCAAGTTCGGTTACTTATTTTATATCTAAGTTTTTAGAGAAAAAATGAAAAATCATAAAAAACACTATATCTCGAAAACCATAAAGATTTGAGCAGTCATACTTGGACGCTAGATTTGTAGCCCTTGAATGTATCCCGATAGCACCCCACTTAGGGGTTGAAAAATTCAAGTTCTGTTAGTTTTTTTATATCTAATTTTTTGAAAAAAAAAAGAAAAAATCATGAAAAAAGCCATATCTCGAAAATCATAGGGATTTGAGCAGTCATAATTGGACATCAGATTTGTAGCCCTCGAAATTACCCCGAAAGCACCCCACTGAAGGGTTGAGAAATTTAAGTTCGATTAGTTTTTTATATCTAAATTTTTTGAAAAAAAAAAAATCATAAAAAACGCCATATCTCGAAAACCAAAAAGATTTGAGCAGTCATACTTTGACGCTAGATTTGCAGCTCTTGAGCGTACCCTGATGGGGCCCTAATACAGGGGGGTTGAGTAAATCGAAAATCAAGTTCGGTTACT
Organism: Symsagittifera roscoffensis; assembly: GCF_963678635.1. Taxonomy (NCBI): domain Eukaryota; kingdom Metazoa; phylum Xenacoelomorpha; order Acoela; family Convolutidae; genus Symsagittifera; species Symsagittifera roscoffensis. Next base: position 31,513,986 of record NC_087062.1, read on the forward strand.
TATTTTACATCTAAGTTTTTAGAGAAAAAATGAAAAATCATAAAAAACACCATATCTCGAAAACCATAAGGATTTGAGCAGTCATACTTGGACGCTAGATTTGTAGCCCTTGAATGTATCCCGATAGCACCCCACTAAAGGGTTGAAAAATTCAAGTTCTGTTATTTTTTTTTACATCTAATTTTTTGGAAAAAAAAAAGAAAAAATCATGAAAAAAGCCATATCTCGAAAATCATAGGGATTTGAGCAGTCATAATTGGACGCCAGATTTGTAGCCCTCGAAATTACCCCGAAAGCACCCCACTGAAGGGTTGAGAAATTTAAGTTCGATTAGTTTTTTATATCTAAGTTTTTTGAAAAAAAAAATCATAAAAAACGCCATGTCTCGAAAACCAAAAAGATTTGAGCAGTCATACTTTGACGCTAGATTTGCAGCTTTTGAGCGTACCTTGACAGGGCCCTAATATAGGGGGGTTGAGAGAATCGAAAATCAAGTTCGGTTAATTTTTTTCTTTCTAAGTTTTTTGAGAAAAGAATGAAAAATCAGAAAAAACACCATATCTCGAAAACCATAAGGATTTGAGCAGTCATACTTGGACGCTAGATTTAGAGCCCTCGATTGTACCCCGATATCACGCCACTTTAGGAATGAGAAATTCAAGTTCAGTTAGTTTTTTATATCTAAGTTTTTGAAAAAAAAAATGAACAAATCATAAAAAACGCCATATCTCGAAAACCATAAGTATTTGAGCAGTCATACTTGGACGCTAGATTTGCAGCTCTTGAGTGTACCCCGATAGCACCACAGTATAGGGTTGGAAATTCAAGTTCGGTTAATTTTTTTTATATCTAAGTTTTTTTTGGAAAAAAAAGAAAAATTTTTAAAAAACGCCATATCTCGAAAACTATAGGTATTTGAGCAGTCATATTTGAACGCTAGATTTAGAGCCCTCGATTGTACCCCGATAGCACGCCACTTTAGGAATGAGAAATTCAAGTTCGGTTAGTTTTTTATATCTAAGTTTTTGAAAAAAATAAAGAACAAATCATAAAAAACGCCATATCTCGAAAACCATAAGGATTTGAGCAGTCATACTTGGACGCTAGATTAGCAGCTCTTGAGTTTAGCCCAATAGGTTCCCATTATACGGATAAAAAAATCAAGTTAGATTAGTTTTTTTTATATATCTAAGTTTTTTGAAAAAAAGGAAAAAAATTTTTAAAAACGTCATATCTCGAAAACCAAAAGGATTTGAGCAGTCATACTCAAACGCTAGATTTGCAGCTCTTGAGTGTAGCCCAATAGGTTCCCATTATACGGATAAAAAAAATCAAGTTAGATTAGTTTTTTTATATATATCTAAATTTTTTGAAAATTTTTTTTTTAAAAAACGCCATATATCGAAAACTATAAGTATTTGAGCAGTCATACTTGGACCCTAGATTTGCAGCTCTTGAGCGTACCCTGATAGGGCCCCAATATAGAGGGGTTGAGAAAATCGAAAATCAAGTTCGGTAAATTTTTTGATATCTATTTTTTCTGGGAAAAAAAACAAAAAATCATAAAAAAACCATTCTCGAAAACCAAACAGATTTGAGCAGTCATACTTGGACGCTAGATTTGCAGCCTTTGAGGGTAGCCTGATAGTACTCCACTATAGGGTTGAGAAGTTCAAGTTTATATCTAAGCTTTTTGAAAAAATAGAAAAAATTTTTAAAAACGCCATATCTCAAAAACTATAAATATTTGAGCAGTCATATTTGAACGCTAGATTTAGAGCCCTCGATTGTACCCGAAAGCACGCCACTTTAGGAATGAGAAATTCAAGTTCGGTTAGTTTTTTATGTCTAAGTTTTTGAAAAAAATGAACAAATCATAAAAAACGCCATAGCTCGAAAACCGTAATGATTTGAGCAGTCATACTTGGACCCTAGATTTGCAGCTCTTGAGTGTAGCCCAATAGGTTCCCATTATAGGATTGAAAAAATCAAGTTAGATTAGTTTTTTTATATATATCTAAGTTTTTTTGAAAAAAAAGAAAAAATTTTTTTAAAAAACGTCATATCTCGAAAACCAAAAAGATTTGAGCAGTCATACTTGTACGCTATGTTTAGAACCCTTGAGTGTACCCCGATAGCACCCCACTATGGGGTTGAGAAATTCAAGTTCGGTTAATTTTTTTATATATAAGTTTTTTGGAAAAAAACTTACAAAATCATAAAAAATCCATATCTCAAAAATCATAGGGATTTGAGCAGTCATACTAGGACGCTAGATTTGTAGCCCTCGAAATTACCCCGATAGCACCCCACTGTAGGGTTGAGAAATTTGAGTTCGATTAGTTTTTTATATCTAAGTTTTTTGAAAGAAACAAAAAAAATCATAAAAAACGCCATATCTCGAAAACCATAAGGATTTGAGCAGTCATACTTGGACCTGAGATTTGCAGTCCTTGAGTGTACCCTGAAAGCACCCCACTATGGGGTTGCGAAATTCAAAATTATTTAGGTAAACTGTGAAAGAAAAACTGTGATAATTATACGTTGCGAATAAAGAAAAAATGTAAAGAGTTTTGAAGCATTCGAGCTCCATTAGATTACGAAACGCTGACTTGAGTAAACTTTTCAACTCTCGCATGTTTTGACCTTTTAACAGACCAACATAAGGACTTCTCAAACCTGTGCTAAATGAAATTTCTTGAGCGTTTTAATATACGATATAGCTTAAACGTGCAAAAAAAACACTTTCGTTAAACATGCAAAAAATAATACGCTGAAACATTTAAACATGCAAAGATAAGATAGAGTTCTCTTAAATATGTCAACATAGGGACTTCTTAAACATGTGTCACATGAAACGCCAATTAAATAATAGATAGAGATAGATAGATAGAAAATAGATAGATAGATAGATAGATAGATGGATAGATAGATAGATAGATAGATCGATAGATAGATAGATAGATAGATAGATAGATAGATTACTAAAACGCTAATTTGAACTATTTTCAGTTGTTTTCCGAATCTAACAAAAAAATACGATTGATTTTTTCTAAATTGCACAATTTTGCTGGTTCAGAGAAACATTGTTAAAAAATTAATTTTCACCATACAATATCGATAATACAGTACCTAGAGTGGAAATTACACGTTATCAATCAACATAAGACGGTCAAAAAATTTCGATGGGCTTCATTTCTTGAAATCGTTCCCACTGGAAGCCAGATTCTGTCCCATTCCACTCAGCACAATATGTGCAGCTCCTAATGATTTCTGCTTTTCCCGCATAGTCGCAACCATATGCAAAGGAGTATCATCACTCGACATACCCTTCAACTTTCTTTCTTCTTCTATCTTTTTCATGCGTTTGAACGTTTTCAGTTTCCCGCTGCCTTTTCCGTGAAATTTATGGGACAAATCCCTAAATGCTTCCTTCTCATTCAGTTTTCGGCCTGACGAGTCGTAGTATTCCAAATTGAAATTCGGTCTATATGAATTGTCATCTCTGAATTCTCTCAAGGACACTCGATCTCGGTCCTCTTTTCGACTCCATTTGTCCTCGATGTGCTTTGCACTTTTGTCTTCAATCGCGTATGACGGGTTAATTTTACTGCCAGCCTGGGTTAGTTGACCCATTGACCGAGTTCCGCCCTCCTTTTCCAGGTAGCCTTTATGCTTCGCCAACATCAACGCTCCCAACACTCCTGCGTTGACTTCCGGCTCTTCAGTCAGCGCTGATTTGATCTTCGTTTTGCTCCCAATTTGCTCGCCTAGAGTTCGGTTATCTCGCTCTATATTGTCCCAGCCTTTATTAACATCCATCTCTTCATTGTCACTACTTTCATCTTTCATGGCAAACTCTTCCAGCTCTCGGTCCAGTTGAGATTTCATAGACTCCGGTTCCGTTTTCACCTTCACCTCTTGCTTATTTAACTCCGAAACTGCTCTGCAGAATTCAGCGGTGTTATCAAAAACCAACTTTTTCTGCTTGTCATCCTCTTGTTCTTCAATTTTGCTTGCATTTCGGAGCTTTTCCGCAATTCGCAAAGCTGCGTCTGACTTCTTTGCTAAATTCTGAGCAATTACTCCTGTTTTACTGATGCTCGATTTTATATTAACATCGTCCTCAAGTTTGATAGGTGCCGTAGTCCCGTTCCAGTCACCTACTAATTCGTCGCCAGATAACATTTCACTGTCCTCGATTTCTTGTTTTCTTGACCTCGATAACCTGCTTCCATGATCTCTGCTTGAATCCTCTGTCATTTCTTTCAAAAGATCATCAGCTGTAAGTCGATTACGAACTTTCTTCGTCTTGCGCTTCCGTTTAGTAAATTTAGCAGCTGCTTCCTCTTGTGTGTAATAATCATGCGCTAATTTGGCTTCGGGCATTGCAAGGGAGACTGTTTTGCTTTCTAGTTCCTTTCTGACCATCTGACGGTATCTTGCTTCTTCGTCATCTATTTCGCCGTCCGCTCCTATTTTGAAAGTCCTTGTGTGCTCCCCATCAATGACATCATCGTATTTCCCCAGCAGCGACTGCATTTTTGGTAAACCAAATTCATCAAACTCTTCATGGTCGAACGCTTGATAGTCTTTGCCTTTCCGTTTTAATTCTACATTTTTAGCATGACGCTCACTGTCTTTTATGTTCAAATTGATCAGCACATCTTCATCGTCCTCCTCCAAAATTTTCTTATCTTTCAAAGTTAAAATAGTTTCTTGTCCTTCTAGAAATTTATCAACTGAATGTTCAACTTTTAAGCCAGTTAAACTTGTTGAGCTATACTTGGACTTTTTTGACACTTTATCCAAATCTTCGTCCAGCAAGTAATCCAGACCAAATTCATCCCCTAATGCATTCAATTGTTTCTCTTCCTTTTCTTCTTTGATCTTCTTTTCCTGCAGGCGTCTAGACTTTTCCACCCAATCACTTGCTGCTATTTCATCGTCGTCCTCTCCTAGTGTCGCAATATTCTTCAGTCGCTTCTTCTCAATCTCTCGTTTATCTTTTAAAACTGCCAACTTTTCGCGCATTTTTTCGGTCTTTTTATCATGAGTTAGACTTGACGCTGGGGCCCAAACAACGCCGTCTTCAAGCAGTTTTTGCCCATCCTCGGGTAAAGTTCCCAAGTTTTCATCTGTTGAGGGTTTGTTTATTTCAAGGGGCGCCAAGCCCAACTTTGCGCGCAGAGCATTGGTTTCAGCTACACTCAGAGATTCGCTTCCATTTGATGCACCCGAACCATCTTGAGGTTTACCGGTGCTAAAATCAGAAATTTTAGATCCATTTTTAATTGAATTTTTGTTCCGATCTCCATCATCGGATGAAGAATGAGAACTTACTGATCTTTCCTTCCGGCGATGTTTCGATCGATCACTTTTGCGATCTTTTCTCCGCTTCTTGCTTTCCCTCCCTCCAGATCGAGATCTAGATCTCGATAGTGATCTGGAATTTTCTCGTTGCCTACGTCCCATCCACTCCTGAAAACATTCACAACTTTAGCCCAATTGTTGTTATAAAATGTTCTTTGACAACCTTATATGTGTGCCATTCTGCCAGATAGGCACAGCGCAACCTTCCGGCGACACGAAAGAAAACGAATAAAGGCCTTAGTTACGAAAAATTATTGCGAAGGAGGGTAGGAATATTCTAGAATTTTTATTTTTAAAATTTCGATCGAAGAGTGAATATTTCTGAGAAATAGAAAAAGACGGCCATTTTGACGGAAAAGGACGAAAAAACAGAACAACGACAAATATTGTGGAAAACGGTCGCACAAGAGACGAGAAATACGAAGCCTCTTATCGTGGCAACAACACACGATAAGACTCTTAGCAGTGGATATTAGTGGAGAAGGAAGCTACAGTGGGGAAGGAATATTCCACAGAACCCTCCCGTGCCACAAATTGGGAGAGATAACAGCGTTATCTCGGGAAGATTACGGGAGCGGAGGCTTGGTCCCCCAGAGACTGTTGTATGTGAACGTGAAGGGACTATATAAAACTGACTTTGTAGCTACTTGGATGTCGTAGAACTCTGAATTAACACCGGTATAATTTGATATTTTAGAATATGAGTAGCTAGAAAGAGGAAAGGGTCAATCCATCTCCAATGGATTTAATATAGAACTGTCACACAAAAACATATTAAAATAGGTTGTTCGAGCCGTGTTTTTAATAGCACTCACGTAGTCTGAGGATCCGAGGCTGTGTAGTATTTGGGCGAATGTTACTATGTACAAATGATTTGAGCTAGAGTCGAAAATATTTGTTTGTTTTGAGCTCCGATGAACTTTCCAAAGTCCCAGCCGCCTTAAGATAAGGGTGGGTAAAGATTATCCCTACTTTTCCCCATTATCTATGATACAAATCATTGGAGCACATTATTGGATTGAGCTATTAAGTGGGAACCCAACCCATTCACAACTACTACAAGGAAAAGCTTTTACAGTTCCTGGCCTAGCTTTAACCCAAAACAAACTCCTTCAAACCAAATATTTCGGAGAGTCTGCCTATCCGAGGAAACATCCCCGATACATAAGAGCCTTTCATTTAACACGACTCTGCCGATTCAACTTTCCGAACGAACGTGTGTGCTTGGGCGGGAAACGATACAAGTTTCAAACTTCCTAGTTTTTCGCTATAACAACAATTAACTCACTACGACAGTTACCTAGTTCACATTGCAGAAAAACCTGAGCTTTGACTCCGAGTATTCAATAAACAACGAAGAAACGATTGCACCCTCAGTCAGACTTTCACCCTCAATGAGACAAGCGATTGCAACATCAGTGAGTTGACGCACTTGCGTGACCTTCCAAGCGGAATTAACAACTTTCTATGCCTGTTAATTCTTTTTATTATGAGAGCTCTACAAATTTGGAACAACATACAAGGAGACAATATACTCGCGAACGCTCTAACATATATAAAATACAATAAAAATCAGACTTGAGAAGTTTTTTCATAAGCTTAGAAGAAAATAAAACAAGGGCCGCCAATGGAAAAATGTTATATATCAAATTAAAGCCTTTTCAGCCCTGATTCGCAAACGTTTCAAAACTTTCAAAAAATTGTCCCAGAGTCGAGAGAAGTGGTATAAAATAATTCAGTTTTAGTTCAATTTCGAGCAAGTAAAGCATGCTTTGAAGACTTTAATAGAAAATAGGCCATGAAATTTAACTTTACTCTAGTTTTAGTTCAGTGCCGTCCCGTCTAGAATGCCGATCAATGTAACAGTCGCCTACTGCAGTCACATATGAGGCTTAAGAAAAATAGGCCCTATAACCACTGGCTCAAGGGTCAGGGACACTATCTCTTGTGTTTTTCTACCTCAAGAACGGTCGGAGCCAGTTCGGTTCGCTTGCGACATGAGACTAGAACTCGCTACAGCTTGAAGGCTACTACCAAAATAACCCCCCACTCTAGAAAATAAGAACGTCCCCATACTTAGGTCTCAAAATACCCAAAATACGCGAACGCCGTTAAAAACAGGGTCGGAACAATCCGTTAAGTTACTTTTTATTGGACAGTGGAATTTTGATCCATTTCAGATGGATCAACCTAAAACTCACCTTATCTCAACATAGCAATTATAAAACACACTCGAGAAATTTAAATTGGGAACTCACATGTCGATGTACTCGAGCACAAGGAATAATTAAATTGGTAAGCAACTCAAGAATTAGGTAATATAACTAAGTAAGTTTGATACTGGTCAGTTTTGGTAACAGAAGTAAGTTCTGGCTCCAGAATTTGAGTTTTTGTATGAACCATTGGGACACTCAAGCTGTCCACCTTTCCATTGAAGGCTCACTCTAGTTTGTTCCGAATCGTTGTTCTCTCTTCTTTTTGTTATCTCTCCTTCTATTCCGGGATAAGACAGCTCTACTCGTGTCCTATTTTATATCTAGAAATTGCGAATAGCAATTTCCCGCTGTTTTTCTTGAGTATTTTCCCGCAATTGTAAATTCGGATGTTCTGATTTTTCACTTTTTGTTTTCAGTTGGTACGAGAAAACTAAGCATGACAGGCTCTATTGGAAATTTTGAAAATTAAAATTCCCCTCCAAAATTACGTATTTTCGTGTCTCTCAAGGTCAAACTTCCAGACATGACCGACTGGCACATACTCCCCGGACTCAAGATCGATGTCCTCATCGCGTGCTGTTTGTCAGTGAATCCCCAGAAGCCCGAGTGTCACTCAAGATACAGTGCCAGTGGTCATTTACAGAAGTTTGCAGCAGACTTAAGTTTATCTACCTTCCAAAATTCACGACCATATAAAATTTTCACACTATCGCTAAACAGCAATCAAAATCTGCACACACCTGCACCTTATGAATTCCCGCTTTTTAAGCTGGTGATTTAAAATTTCTTTTGTCCTATCGAATCAGGAAATTGTCATGCAGCATTTTGATTTATATAATAGATCTAGCTTATTAATAACAAAATATTATTTGTTAAAATTTTTTTTTGGTGAACCCAGATTTCATCCGAGTTCACCCTCGAGCCCCCTCCCTCTCAAGACTCAAGACTCTAGAATTTCGTGATCCCTCCTCGTCCTCAGCTCACCCCTTGCGTGCTCCCTCCAGAATCCTCCAATCGTGACTTCGTTGGCTGCCGTGATGAACCTGCCAACCGTCATTTCCTTCTTTTCAGCCACTCCCAGCTGCTCCTCAAGAAAATCCCAGATCTGCTTCACCAGAGGCGGAGCATCTTCTCTTGTCTTATCCGTGGCGTTCTCCAGCCTTGGTATCAGGAAGGGCCACCTGCCTCCCTCTTGTGTCAGTCGATACACCATCGACTCCAGCTGCTTCTCTGATGCGGCCACGTTCTTCCTCTCGTTGCTCGGCCCTCTAGATTTACTGGTGGAGCTTGTTATGGTCACCTCCATGTTTCGAAACCACAGACTGGCCGTCAGGTGAGCCACCACTGGATGATCGTCCCCTATAATCGTACTGAGCTTGAGTTGCCTAGCAAAGTTAGATATCTCCAGCAAGAGAACCTCGTCCAACACGATGAGGATGTCTGCCAACTCGTGAAAGCCCCTCAACGCGTGGGACACATCCGCCCACGCCGCCGCAAGCTCTGACCTGCGAAGTCTCAAGTTTGTAGGTTCCAGTTCCCGATTGCGAGCTGCCATCAAAATACGCCATCCATTCCCTTCTGCTATCAAGATCAAGATTGCATACATAAATTGTAGAGCGGGAGGCATGCTCGCGTAGCCGGGGGACGTCGTGAACGACACTTTCGTCTTGGAGCCAAATCGTGAGGCAACGTTCTCTTGTACTTCATTCATGGCTGCAAATAATGTCTGGATGGCTTCCCAGATCTTCTTCGGCGTAGGTTCATCACCCTTGAGCTGCTCAAGAAACCCCGTCGCATGCAAGTGATCGTTCATCCCTGCAAACAGCAGCAGCTCAGGCTCGCAAGGCATCTCCGACTTTATTGCCATCACCAGGGTTAACATCTGGTTCAGCTCCGCTCCCGGCAATGAGTATATCAGAGTTTCCGACCAAAACAGATTGGGAGACGTTCCCTCAAAGTCCGATCCCGCTACGATGACCACCCTCGCTGCGGCTGGGTCCGCCCTGTCATAAACAGCTAAGGTCTTGGCCAGCTGCGTATTCCCGCAGGGTTTACCGTATCTGGGATCGTTGGCCAGTTTCGTGCCTTCATGCGCGCCGTCTGGTAATTCTATCTCCCTGGGATCCATCAGCTTGTCCACCACCCTCAACTGTGCTGGAGTGGCCACCCTAATCCTGGCAATGCTAGTTCGGTGTTTGGGAGGCTCCACTACGAATCCCGGACTCCCTAATGACTTGAGAGGTCTATAGTTAATGGGTCCCATCACCGATTTTGTGGGAATCCCAGTCAGATCCGCCGTCTCTGCTATTTTTGCTCTCGAGAAGTGTGTTTCGTGAGCCTTCAGCCAGTCCACACACTGGAGTCTGCCCAAGTCTTCGTGCGACACCTGCTCAAGACCGAAAGCTTTCGCTAACTCTAGCCTGCACTCGAGGTCCTCCAGGTCCAGCTCCTTGACCTTCTCCTCATATTTCAACCTCTTGGTCTCCACTGGTTTCTCCGGCTTTTTCTTCTCCGCCACCACCACCGAGGATATTATCGATCCCTGGGGCGTTGATGACGTTGCCTCATCAGCCTCGATGGGCGCAGCGCCCGGCAACTTGGTTCGGCTATTCCTCGAACTGTCTCTAGAATCAGCCATCGCCCCCAAGCGGCTGGACAAAGCTCTCGAGTTGAAGAAAGGTGGATTTGGCGGTGGTCCGAACGTGACCTGTGCCGTCTCTAGTAACTCTGTCTCCAACGCGTTTATGTGCCTTTGGAAGACGTCATTCAACAACTCCACCCCTCTGGGCCTATCAAAATGAATCCCATCCGTAGATGCGTCGTCAGGGAAAGCAGATAGCTCCATTTGCTCGGCCACGTCCAACAACCCAACGGGGAGGACGCTCCTTTTGTGTATCAGCCTGATTATTTCATTCAGGTTCCGCACCTTTGTGTTCATCTCCATTGCATGTTGATCCGCTTTCATGTTGTAAGGGACGGTGCACACCGTAAGAACGGCCGGATCCATTTGAATTCGCAATTCCTCGAGAATGCAGCTCATCTTGTCGTGCAGCCTCATCACATCCTTGCTTCCCCCCTAGACACGTCATTCGTCCCGATCATCAGTGTCACCGTATATACTCTTGCCATACCTAGCATCTCAAGTGTCGCCAACATCTGCGGCGTCGCGGCTCCAGCGAAACTCAAGATTCCCGTTTGCCAATGGGACTGGATCCGGGTCAATACCCTCAGCAAGCTGTCCCCTATGATCAAGTGGACCGCTCCTTCGGGCACACGTGGCTGCGTGAAGTATTCCACCCAAGCCGCGTTATGGAAGCAATCTCTCCTGTCCATATGCGCCGTGCTCCAGTCCATCCGATTGTGCCTATGGTATCTACCTTCCGTATTCTTTTTGTAACTCGAGATTACCACACTCCTGACAGGTTGTTCCCCCCACGTCGATGGCAGGTCCACTCTTGCTGGACTTTCGCGATTCCTTAGTTGTAGCCGCTCGTGCAATTCTTTCAGTCGTGACGAGCTACCACTCACTTGACTACTACCCGGGGTCGAACTTGGCGTATATCCAGGCAGCGCGACGTCCATCAACGGGCGTATTGCTTGTGTCTCTAGACCACGCAGGGAGGACGCTGATTCAGACGGTATCCACACCTCCAGCCCTTCGTTCATATGTTCTTGAGCAGCACGATCGAGGTTGAATCGTCCCTTCGACCTAGGAGCCTCATCCACCTCCATGCGTGACTCTGGCCTTGAGCCGGTCACCACCCGCTCTTTGGGCCTAGCCCCCTTCTGCATGTCGAGCTCACGCTGTCGCTGTTGAATCCTTTCAAGCTCTGACTTCAGCTGCTCGCAATTGGCGGCATTCTCCCGCACCCTTTCTGCCTGTAGCTGTTCAGCTCTCATCATGTCCAGTTCCCTCCGCGCTTGATCCCTCTCAACTTTTGCCTGGTCTCTCTCGAGCACCGCTTGATCCCGGTCGAGGTTCGCCTTGTTTCTCTCCCGCTGAGTCCTCTCAAGCTCTCTCTTCATGATGCTGACGTCCGGATATGCTTCCCCCGTCTGCTGTGCTCGAGACATCAATGGTGTCTTGCTCGTGCTCTGGCCCGTGGATCTGGCTGATGGTCTGGCCGGTAGTGGGAATTCCCCTGCTCCATACTCAGTGTTATTACTCAAGCCAGGGTTCCTTGCCAAATCGAACCCCCTTATTGTTCCATCCACATTTCAAGACAGCCACCTGGTTTGCTCTTGATTAGATATCCCATCGGTGGTGTAGCCCACCATCAAAACTGCTTCTGTCGCAGATTCCCGACACTCGCCCTCATCCTCCAACTGGAGGATGGCGTTCAACATCACTGCCATTCTCTCATCCACTTGAGTATAATCCAGGTCCATCAGACGTCTGTATAATTTGTCAAGTGTGGGTTTTTTCAAAGCCGTTGGCATGGACTTCCAGAATCGATCTGCCATTTCCGCAATTTCCAAATGATCTTGAGTATTGAGTTCTACCTGAGCAACTTGAGTATTACCTGAGCAACTTGAGTATAACCTGAGCAACTTGAGTATTATCTGAGCAACTTGAGTATTACCTGAGCAACTTGAGTATTACTTCTTGAGGTGTCGTTCAACTTGTGTTCTCTTTCTTCAATTAAATACAGTTGAGTAGTCAATTTGACTTTACCAAATCAATCTGAAAATAACACTCCATTTTTAGACTAGCAGGTGGTGTTTCTAACCTAAAAACCCCCTTTACTATTATCGTTAAAACCCTTTCCTTTCCGTCCTATTTAAAATAGTTCAATTGTAAATTTTCTAAAAACATGCAGATTCATTTTATGTTTTAGCACCATCAATCATTTAAAATGTTAATTGTCATGCCAATCACCTCTAAAATTCTCTTCCTATTTTGTACCCCCACACCTAACTCGAGATTCTTCCCTCATGCCCAACTCAAGACCCCCGCGTACCCGACTCAGGCGATGCTCAAGTAGTATTTCTTGTGAAGATGCACCATTATCTCAGTTTCTGCGAAGACCACGTGTAGGATAGCGTACAATTCCCTTGGGCTCAATTTCCCCCTGTTTGGGTCATACGCCGGCATTGAGACCTCCATTATCCCTCTTTCAATCATGAAGTCTCGTAGTCTCGTTAGTGCCAACATCACTTGTTCAGGATCGATCGTGTTTCTGTCATTGACCCTCGTCACTAGGAAGCACAGATATTTGCCCGGGACTTGTGCTACTGATGGTGGAAGCGCGGCCATTCCTCCCAGTCCCGCTCTCTGTCTATACAGAAACTCCACGTTCTGGTATTCTCTCTTGAAGTCTGCTTCCAGTCTTGATTTGAAACTCATGTCCGCCGTGATACAGATTGCGCTAGTCCTGTCTGACAAAATGAAGTCACTATCCGTTATCAGGATATTCTCTGAGTATTCGTTTGGTATTTCAAACTTCGTTTTGAAATTCCGTCCTGTGGTCGGCTCGGCCTCTTCCCCTTCCAGCTCCAGTCCGCACTTTTCTCTCACTTCTCTGAGTTTCTTTATCATCCAATTTTCGGTGTGGGTAAGTCCTACCCCCACTCCCCGGACAAAAATATTTATCGACGTCCCCGACGATGATGCTGGGTCCGAATTATCTGGCGGAAGGTCGAGCGGGCTGTCTGTTGCCGTCCAGCCGAAAAGAGGATCCTCCGTTTTCATGTACTTCGCCGCTGATATGTCAACTTACTGTATGCTCTGTCCTTCCTCGCTTTCGTTCTTGACATCGCGCATCCATTCTAATATCCTCAGGTTCGTATTCTCCCTCCTCTCTATCTCGCTCTGTTCTAAATCCGTCTCCCGCTCCTGCGTCGAGTAGTCTTCCTGTGGATAGTGTTCATTATCATTGATGATCTGCCATTCACCATCTGCCGCCAGCTCGCCCACACTTGTTAGTTCTCTGCTTAGGTCATCGGGCTTTATCTTGTCGATCAGGAAATCGTCTCCGTACCTGTTGTACCTCATGCCTGTGCGTTTGCGATTGCCACTCCTTGTCCCCGCTGCTATTGACAAGTCTGGTTCTGTCCACTTCGGCACCTCACCTTGATCCGGATCGTTCCAATCCTCCTCCACAAAAGATTCCGCTTCAGAGTCCGCGTCTAGTTTTTCGTTGTCATCCAAACTCAAGTTTTCATTGCCATCATTTTTATCTCTGGTGCCTTTCTCGTTCACTTCACATGCTGGTTCCACCAGTAGGTACTCTAGTCCCTCCATGTCTTTTGGTACACACCAGTCATCTGGGGATGAGATATGAGGCTTCAGGTTCTCATAATGCGCTGCTCGCCCAGTACTCAAGCGGTAGAACCGTCCTTGTTGATGTACTTCAGTTATCATGAATGGTCCTCTCCATTTCTTGGGTAGTTTCTTCGTCCCTTTGGGCGGTATCACATTCTGGAAAACCCACACATACTGGCCCACTTCATATGGCTTTGCCTGTAATATTTTTTCATCATATTTCTTGCGCTGTCTCATTTGTGCCTGCGCAGTGTTCCTCCTGCACAGCTCGTTAATTTCCTGCTGTCTCCTGATCGCCTCTTTCACGTAAGCTTGAGGCGACGTCCTCTTTCCTTCATACTCCGGGTAAAAGAACGTCAGGGGCATCGCTCTCTCTTTGCCTGTCAACATCATGAATGGGCTGATTCCCGTCGTTGAGTGTTGAGTACTGTTGTATGCCCCTACGACTTGAGGCAGATACTTATCCCAGTCCGTCATGTATCTAGAGCAGTATACCCTTAGCATGTTCACCAACGTTCTGTTCTGTCTCTCTACCAGTCCGTTGGTCTGAGGGTGGTAGGTAGTTGAGTGTGCTTGAGCTATGTGTGACCTCTTCATTAATTCCTTAGTCAAGTCCCCCACAAAGGCTTTGCCGTTGTCTGACTGAAAAGTCATTGGACAACCATACCTTGATATCCAATGGGTTATCAAGTGGTCACAATCCTCCTCTGCCGAAGCTGTTTGACACGGCACCGCCTCTGCCAGCTTTGTGAAGTGACCAATTATAACCAGTATCTGGTTATACCCTGAGTCCGTCATACAGATCTTCTGATGGTCTATTTGCACCACTTCATTAAATTCCGAGCTTTCCACCGACTTGACTGGGAATTTCATCTTCCTAGGGTCTTTCATTTGCAAACATGCCAGGCATGCATTCACCCACCTCTCACAGGTTTTCCTCAATCCTGGCCAATCGAACCTGTGAGGTATTCTTTGTTGCACTTTGTCTATCCCCTGGTGCCCCATTTGATCATGTGATCTGAACAGCACCTCTGTCTGATATAATTGTGGTAGTATGATGAGGTTGTGCTTGTGTAATATCTTGTCTTCTTCTTTTCTCTTGCATGCTACAACCCCATCAGCCGTGTGATAGAGTAACTCTTTCCTTTCTTTGTAGAACTGGCTCAGGATCTTGTAGCTGTCTTCCTCAAGTTCCCCTTTCTCCTTAGACCCCGTTCGGATCCATTTGGAGAGATTGCTTGTCATCTTGTCATTCTTCTGGGCTCTTACCAGGTCCGACAGCCTATATCTCGCTCTGACATGTTCCTTCAGCGCCATGATCTGTCCATTCATCTCCCCAGGGTTGTGGACGTCGTCATTCAGCTTCACGCATACTATCCTTCTCGACACCTTCATGTCGTCTTCCGGCACCAGATTTGTTCTCACATTCGAATTGCATGATAGCTCCCTGAATGGCTTCCTCGAAACTGCAATCCTTTCAAGTTCTTCACCACCTCGTATCTCCTGCATGTCCAAGTTGAAGGTTCCTGAGGACGGATCTATTTGTAGTTCCCTGTCGTGGTGTCTAAAATTTTCTTCTGCCAATATCATGCAGAGACAATCTTGATTGTCACTGCTCGCCTCCGAATCCACATCCCACATTTCACACTCCCCGGACAAATTTTCTCCTTCAGTGTTTTCTTCTTCTGTGGACGTGGACCGCTCCCCGGACTCTTGACCTGGTCCCAGGTATTCAGCTTCTTCCTTGAATTCCACTCTCTTTCTCCTGACTCTAGTCTGCTCAAGTAATTCAAATGGGATCTTTTCAACCAGTGACTGCACCACTTCCTTCCCATCTAGATTAGTCACCTGCGAGGTGTTTCTATCACTAGCTGTTCCGTTCTTCCGCAGTATTGTGACCTTTCTACAGTTTTCTTGACTCACGGGCTTATCATCTGCTAGTCTCTCGAGTAACCCCTTTAAGTCCTCGTCTATTTGTGCTTCCCCCGTTTCTACTTGGTTGAGATCGTAGCCTTTTGCTTTGAGCGTCTCCCTCACGATCTTTGACTTAAGCATTATTCCTACAGGCATCCCTCGGTTCTTTCTTAAGATTGTTTTCTTCGTGGTTTCCTTTGGTAACT
This sequence comes from Symsagittifera roscoffensis, assembly GCF_963678635.1. NCBI lineage: Eukaryota > Metazoa > Xenacoelomorpha > Acoela > Convolutidae > Symsagittifera > Symsagittifera roscoffensis. The sequence goes on from NC_087062.1 coordinate 31,529,960, forward strand.
CGGGGTGATCTTCTATCGGTTTGCCTGATTTGTCCAACCATCTCGTGAGAGGAAGACTGTCATACGTTTCCTTGTCCATGAAGGAGAAGCCATCTTTGATTTCAGGTCTATCTGCTTCCTTCTGTTCTTGTCTCTCGTAGAACTCCGTCTTCTTGCTCAAGCTGTCAGCATTTTGATGTTTATCTCGTGTTCTGTGCTCAATTATCATATTGTATCCGTCCAGGCGAACTATCCACCTCCCAATGTAACTTTGGTCCATTGAGTACGTTTTCAGCCAGCTTAATGCCCGGTTGTCGACTCGCAACTTGAATGGCTCGCTGCCTAGGTATGCCCTATATTTCTCGACAAAGGTAACCACCGCGAACATCTCTGCTTTCGGTGCTCCGTACTTCATTTCCGTGTCACTTAGGACTTTGCTCCCGTACGCTATCGGTCTCAAGACTGTCTTCCCGTTCCACTCTTGTTCTTGGTGAAGGATTCCAGATATCGCTACTACCGACGCGTCCGTATCCAGTACGTACATCCCCTTCTCTGTTGGCATCCCTAGTACTGGTGCCTCGCACAACTCTTTCTTTATTCTCTGAAATGACTCTTCTGCTGCGTTATTCCACGTGAACTTCTTGCCCTTGTGCCTCATTAACTGTTGCATCGGATAAACCTTGTCTGCGTAGCCTTTGACAAATTCCCTATAGTAGTTTTCAAAACCCAGAAAGCTCATCAATTGGTGTTCCGTTTTCGGCGATTTCCAAGTTAGGACTGCCTCTACCGCGTCCGGATCTGGTCTGATGCCGTGTTTGTCCACCATCCTGCCCAAGTATTTTATCGAGTCCTTGAGTATCTCACACTTTGATGGTTTGCACTTCAGTCCCGACCTCCTCATACACCCAAAAACTTTGTCGAGTCTCTCAATGTGGTCCTCTAGTGTGGGTGTCGCTATTACCACGTCATCCACATAGCACATTACCAGATTGCCGTACTTCTTCGTCACGCCTATCAGCGCGTGTGCCATCAACCGCTGAAACGTGGCTGTGGCATTGCAAAGTCCAAACGGCATCCGTTTCCATTGAAACAGACCCAACTCGCAGGCAAACCCTGTCTTGTCCCTGTCCTGCTTCCTCAGCGGTACCTGCCAAAAAGCCGAGCCTAAATCAAGAGTCGTAAAAAATTTTGCATCGCCTAACTTCGAGAGGCTCTCATCGATCCTAGGTATGGGATAGGCATCCTTCACCGTGACGGAGTTCAGGTATCGAAAGTCACAACAAAACCTTAACTGGTCGCCTTTCTTTTTGGCCATCACTACTCCACACGCCCACGGTGATTTGGATGGTTCTATCATGTCATACTCTAGTAGCGTTTCAATCTCCTTTCTACACGCATCCGATTTGTGTGGGGTCATGCGCCTCGCCCCCTCCCTGTGCGGTATTGCGTTTTCCTCAAGTTCTATTTCATGCTCAACGAAATTGCAGCACCCGATGTCTGCCTTATGTCTTGAAAAAACTTCTTCGTTCCGCTCTAGTACGTCCTTGATGGCTTCGAGCTTTTCGTTCGTGAACTTGCCCCTTAAGTGTTCAATATCCGGTAGGACCGGTTTATCACCCTGTATTTCGTCTAATGTGGGCCGTTCCGGGAAATTCGAACAGCTCGATAGTCCATCGTCCGTCTCTGACTTAAGTGACTTCACAAGACCTGACGAATCTTTTATTTTATTCAATCGTCTCAAGATACAAATCTTGTCCCAATGATTGGGACAATCAACAACTTCATTTTGTTTATGGTTTTCAGTCAATTCATATCGAGTTTTAACAGGTAGAGCGTATCCCAGTTTCCTCCCCCTCTGTATCGTGATTGGAATGTCAAGGGTATTCAACAAGACACTCACGCAGAGGCCGCTCTTCGTAATCGAGAAGGATCTTCCTAAAACAGCAGCACTTTGACTATTTGGGTTTGGGACTACACATACCTGCTTGTTGTCACTTAGTTCATTGTAATTTTTAATTCGTAAGCTTACAATCGCCGCCTCGTTCGCCTTTAGCCTCACCCTCCTACTCAAGAATACCGGTGCTTTGGTTTCATTTGCCATTATTAAATTTACCGGTTTGATTGCGTACCTCCTCTCCGGGTTCCGTATCCTGGACATTGCGTTATTAAGATCAATCGCTACATCGAAGTGCCTGATGAAGTCTCTGCCTAAAATAAATTGGTCAGACTCATCTAGGTTTTCTACCACAAGAAAGCTCATCCACAGGTTACGTTCCCCCAGACAGAGGGCTATTATCGGCGTTCTGCCCAACACCCGCAGGGCCCCTTTGTTTGCAGCTGACAACCGTATTCTCGAATCTATCAAATCATCTTTGTTGAAGCCCATTCGTTCCCAAGTTTCGATTGGTATGACACTCAAGACTGCTCCCGTATCGAGTAACCCACGTAACTGAGTCTTTTTGCCACTTATGTCTAACACGTGTCCTGTCACATCTGCCTCTGTCCCGATGTGCATCGCATCTTCTTCAAGCATGGCGCAGTGTCCGATCGATCTCACTTTCAACTCTTCTCTCCCCACGTAGATTTGCCCAATTAAGTCTTCATTGCATGTTATTATTGTTTTGGTATAGATGTTGATTCCATCTATATTTAGCATCACTTCGTGTGGACCATAAGCTTCTGTGTACCTGTTATCAACACGTACCGACTTGCTACCCCCTCTCGTGAGTAGTGCTCTCAACGCTCTAGAAGTCGTTTGTGGACTTATACAACTCAAGTAATCTGCGTACACATCAATGTGCATTATTGTCTGGTCACTTGGTTCGCTTAAGTTTCTCGTTGCTTCGTGGCCGCCCACAGTGATTATTGACATTATTCTTGCCCCAATCTTTGTTATGCCAAATGGTTTTCCTGTAACCATTTTTACCGTGTTGCAATTTCCATTTTTTGTCGACCCCTCAGCAGCTTCTGGTATTTTCTGTGAGCAACTTAATGCTTCGTTCATCTTCTGTCTTTGGATTTCTTGCTTCATTCGTTGTTCTATTTCTTTCGCTGCTAGGTCTTGTTTCACTTTGTTGATGGCCTCCGCTGCCGCCTTCTCATAATATATTTCTTGTGTGTTCTTCGCCGTGGCCTCTACTGCACTATTACATTGTGTTACAGCTTTCACTGTTTTCGTCGGTAGCTCCGCATTCGGTCTTTCTAGGTCTTTCGTCTCAAATTCACCTTGTCTGTTCCTTTGGTTTTGCACTGCTGCTAGCGCCAACTTGTGTTTTGGATGACTCTGGTTCTTGACCGCTTCCCAAAACAACGGACTGTCCATCCTGAAGTGCCCCTCTTGGTTGCAGAAGAAGCATCTTGCACCTATTTTGATGATCAAGCAACTATAGAACTCGTGTTCTTCCATCTGGCTCATGTCCTCCTCATCTGGTGCATATCCTAGACTCTTCATGCCTTGTTTGTATGTTGTGCAGTCAGCCACGTGGTGATCCGCCGACCCGCAGTTCGCGCATGATCTGCGCTTGTCCATGTCATCTCTAGGTTTGTACCATGACGACCTCTGTGGCTGACTTCCCCCTTGTGTGTTCCTGTTGTCTGAGTACGAGTATTTCTTGGGTTTCATCAACATGCACTCTTTTGACTTCTGCCTCATCTCTTCTGGAGTTGGTGCACTGTCTTTCGACAATGTGTAGTACGTTGCTAACATCGTTCTCAAGTCATCACTCTTCACCCCATCAATGAACTTTGAGGCGATACTGAAGTTCCTTCGATTGGTAGATTCTTCCGGGTCACTCCTTCTTCTCAAGCTCTCAAGATCATCTAGGAACCTGTCAATCGATTCATCGTCCCTTTGTCTCCTCTTCTCAAATCGCATCATCGCTTGATGACCCTTCATGCCTGAGCCGAATCTATTTAACAATATTTCAAAGATTTTGTCCGCTGTGTCGCGTTCCTCTTCTTTCTTCGCAACCACGCATTTCAATGCCGTGCCTTCCAGATTGCTCAGTATCGCTGTGCATGCTTGCCTCTCATCGTTCAAGTTGTCTTGTTCTAAGTGCAACCTCATGACTTCTACCCAAGTGTCAATGCACCCATCTGAATCATCTTTGAACTCCTTCGGTTTCTTGAAGATTTTCCTGGATTTGTTGCCTCCTCTGTCACTCGAGTCGGTGTTCCTCGTGGCGAAGGCTTCTAGCGTCCTGTTCATCATTTCCCAGGTGCTTGCCCAAGTCATGGCATCCGGTCCCACGTTGTTGTGAGTCGTGGAGTCCCCTGGACCACTGGTTGTGTTCACTGTTCCATTCTTTATAATGGCCCTGGCCCCCACCGGTGCCGTAATAGCGGCCTCCCTGGTTGCTGGTAACGGTGTTGACTGTCGTTTGTTCCTTTGAGGCTCCACGAAGTCCACTCTATTACCTTGTGTCCTCTCTGCAGCTGGCCTGTCTTGTTGTGTTGAATTCCTAAGAATAGCGTCTAGCTTTGTCTGTATTGCACTTGAGCTCTCAGCCTGTTCCCTACTCATCGTATCCATTCTCGTTTCCAAACTCCCTAACTGGCAATTCACTGCGTCATATCGCTGCTTCATTTCCTGCATGTCCTTTCTGATGTTCTTCTCTCGCTCTTCATCAGTGGTTTCTACTTTGTCAGACATCTTCTGAAGCTTTTCCTCCGTCGCTCTCGCTAGATGGAAATAGTTGTCCAAGTACTCATGTTTGTTGTGTCTCATTTCTTTCTTTATCACATTTCTATCCTCTTCGCTGTGCTTCAGTTTCTCATCTATCTGATCTAGTTTTGCCATCAAGTCGCTTAACTCAAGAGTTGTCGTTCCATGGTCCGTTGTTGCCCTGTAGTTGATCGCTGGTCCCGATTTTCTCTGACCCTCGTTCTGATCGGTCTCTGTCGTTCTCGTAGAGACTGTTCTGAATGTTTTGCTTTTCTCAACCTTCGTCTCTTCCACTGCTGCGTCCTTCGATCTCATTCCGACCATCATTGCTAATCTTTCAGTAAAAGACGTTCTCTTTTGCGACTCATTCTTCACTGTTTCTTGCGTGTTGCCTGTTGTGTCTTCCGCGTTGTCTATCGGTGAGAACTCTATGGGATTCGGGTTAGGTTCTTCCGCATTAGGCATTGGAGTTGACTCTGTCGTCTTCTTTCCTGCTTCATCCACACTTTGATCAGGTGTCTCTAAATCAATCTCAATGGTGGGTTCTACTCGTTCCTCTTCTATGCCCTCTTTTGCTTTGTTCTCCGTGGTACTCCTCGTGCTGACCATACTAACTGAAAAGTTCTTCTTTGTTATCTTCGGACCCATTGATGTTGTTTTACGTAGCGACGATTTATACTTTGTCTTCGCTTCGGTAGATCTCTTCTCAGCTACCGGTACCCTGCTCCGCCTCATTATTTACAATTGTCACTATTTACAGTATTACTACCTACAAAATTCTACTCTAAAGTTGAAACCTTTTTTGAAAAAAAAAATTTCTAAAAAGAAATCGACGATTTGCTGAAAACAACTTTTCTTAATCTCTTGAAAATTTTATGTGTTAGGATAGGATAGATAATATGATCTTACAATTGGTCACTTCAACCGGACTTAGTACTTCCTATTATTCAGTGTTTCCCAGTGATTCTTGTTAGTATCCCCAGACTAGTGTCCCAAGACCAATGTCCCAAGACCAACGTCCCAAGACTAACGTCCCAAGACCAATGGCCCAAGACCAACGTCCCAAGACTAACTCCCAAGACCAATGGCCCAAGACCAACGTCCCAAGACTAACGTCCCAAGACCAACGTCCCAAGACTATTGTCCCAAGGCTAATGTCCCAAGACTAACGTCCCAAGACCAATGGCCCAAGACCAACGTCCCAAGACTATTGTCCCAAGACTAATGTCCCAAGACCAATGGCCCAAGACCAATGTCCCAAGACCACTGTCCCAAGACTAATGTCCCAAGACCACTGTCCCAAGACCACTGTCCCAAGACCAATGTCCCAAGAACTATGTCCCAAGACCACTGTCCCAAGACCAATGTCCCAAGACCAATGTCCCAAGACCAATGTCCCAAGACCAATGTCCCAAGACTGTTTCGTACCAAGACTGCTCTGGTCCAAGACTGTTCCAAGGCTGCACTGTCCCAAGACTATCCCAAGACTGTGTTGCCCCAAGACTGTCTCCAGAGTGCATTGTCCCAAGACTTCTTCGGTACTGTCCCAAGACTCGGCACTGAGTGTCTGGGTATCGGGTCTCTTTTTCTTCGTTGTAGGGACTATTGAACGACTGTACCTTTTACCACCACTTGAGTTCTTGTAAAATTTTTCCCAAAATCCCTATCTTAATGGTCGAAACCCAAATTTTGATCCAGTCTTTTCAGGCTATTTGAAACTCTAATTTCCCCGCAGGTGTCTTGAGATCACCTGTTCGTTAAAATACCAACAACAATTTTTTTACCAAAACATAAAATTTTAAACTGGAAAAAAATTTCAATAACAGATGGGTGTATTCTCCTGAAATTCAAGGTTGACTGATGTCAATCTTTGTCCGAAAAAATGTCTGGTACCCGATTGCCACGCGTTTTCCTCCCCCCTGCTAGCGATCTTATGGGGTATCACAAAAACTGTCTATGTCCGTCCCCCCTACCGATCCGACCAGGGTACCTACCTTAACCTGATTCTAATTTTGGATATCCGCTTTCTGTAACCAACGCGTGTAAATATCTAATGTAACTAAGTCGACGATGCCGAGCAATTAGTTACTCTAATGTCCCCCCTTTTTACAATTTATAACCGCTAACCTCTAACTTAACCAGCCCCCCTTCTAACCTCCCCCCTCTTTAGCCCCCCTCTTAAGCCGAAAAATCCTTTAAGCGCCGGGTGCTAAACCTCTCGAGAGAAAACCGTAGACCTGTTTCCAGGCCTGCTTGTGCAAAAACTTCCTCAAAACAATGGGACTCCGCTTATCCAATTTTACACTTATCTCCTATAATGTAATGTGGATTCTAACGATACCCGTTGCCCAACTTGAGAACACCCCTGTGCGTTCTCTTGTGTTGATCCTGTACTGGTTGTCTCTGTTCTGCACTTGACAGCAGCACACTTTCCCACTTGGCTGGTCACCTCTTCCAGTCAAGTCTCCTAGTGGTCCGTTTCGATCCTTGTGAACCACTTTCCCACTCGACTGGTCACCTCTTCCACTCAAGTCTCCTAGTGGTCCGGCTAGGTTGCAATCTGTCTGAAAACCCTTAACAACGCCCCACTCGGGCACCTTTTCAGAGTCACTGGTTTAAATTGCTAGATTGATTGAAACGATCTGTCTTATAAAACAGTATGGGTATACTATTTAATTAATATGAAGGTTTGATCCAAATGATCTGGTATCAAAGTCACTGTCTTTTCGTTTTATGGTTTTTGTTCCTTTTTCTATACTTTTTTCTTGTTTTTGTTTCCCTAGTTCCCCCCCTTACTCGGTTAGCTAGGCCTCGTTCGGAGAGCATACCAGGAAGTTTTCTCAAGTTTTCTTAAAAAGCTATCACGGTACAACCGGAAGGCTTACACGTTCCCGTTGAACCGTACCACCGGTACTCTAGAATGGGCATGCAGCCCGGTGCTGTGTCAAGTGGGTTCGACTCCGTAGTCTTGATGTCGTAAAAACACCCAGGAGCGCCATAAAAACACTATGTAACAGTCGCCTACTGCAGTCACATATGAGGCTTAAGAAAAATAGGCCCTATAACCACTGGCTCAAGGGTCCGGGACACTATCTCTTGTGTTTTTCTACCTCAAGAACGGTCGGAGCCAGTTCGGTTCGCTTGCGACATGAGACTAGAACTCGCTACAGCTTGAAGGCTACTACCAAAATATCCCCCCACTCTAGAAAATAAGAACGTCCCCATACTTTGGTCTCAAAATACCCAAAATACGCGAACGCCGTTAAAAACAGGGTCGGAACAATCCGTTAAGTTACTTTTTATTGGACAGTGGAATTTTGATCCATTTCAGATGGATCAACCTAAAACTCACCTTATCTCAACATAGCAATTATAAAACACACTCGAGAAATTTAAATTGGGAACTCACATGTCGATGTACTCGAGCACAAGGAATAATTAAATTGGTAAGCAACTCAAGAATTAGGTAATATAACTAAGTAAGTTTGATACTGGTCAGTTTTGGTAACAGAAGTAAGTTCTGGCTCCAGAATTTGAGTTTTTGTATGAACCATTGGGACACTCAAGCTGTCCACCTTTCCATTGAAGGCTCACTCTAGTTTGTTCCGAATCGTTGTTCTCTCTTCTTTTTGTTATCTCTCCTTCTATTCCGGGATAAGACAGCTCTACTCGTGTCCTATTTTATATCTAGAAATTGCGAATAGCAATTTCCCGCTGTTTTTCTTGAGTATTTTCCCGCAATTGTAAATCCGGATGTTCTGATTTTTCACTTTTTGTTTTCAGTTGGTACGAGAAAACTGAGCATGACAGGCTCTATTCGAAAATTTGAAAATTAAAATTCCACTCCAAAATTACGTATTTTCGTGTCCCTCAAGGTCAAATTTTGTATCCTTTTTGGTACAAAAAGTAAGGTATTATTCTGTGGGGGGCTCGACAGTGCTGCACTGTAGTGACCCTTCACCACCGAACTGCGAATTTCCGAGTTAAGCACCTTAATTCGGATATTGAACAAACCCGGAGGGGTATAGTTTTACTACTATTATTATTTATACAGCCTATATTACTACTCCTATATCGTTTTTCAGTGAAAAACACAGTAAACGGACCGGTTTTTAGGGTCAAAATAGCGATATTTTGATCCCCCCACAAATCGCGATTTTTGAGATATCGATATTTTTTGAAACGGAAAAAAGCGCTAAATTAGTGAGGATCATCGTAACTTTACTACTATAATAGGTAGAACCGGTTTGCGCTCTAGCCATGGCCATCGGGTCCACAGACTTCAACAGACGATGGAATACTGCCAGATTTGAGCGTCAGGAGAGTCAGTGTCAAGTATCCATCGATCCTCAGAGTCTCCACACCCCTACTAAACTTAAAGGCTGGGCGCATATTGAATAGGTACCTGGGGAACACCAGATACAATGCCAGCAAACAAAATCTGGCACCAGAGACCCAGAAGACCAGGTTGGTTGACATACTCAAGATGTCCTGAATAAATGCATCGAAGAGGGTTTTCCCCGCGGAGAACAATCTATCATGCATTTCTTCTCCCAATAGAATTTCGTGCGTCATCCTTGTTTTCAAGTTCCCCGTGCCGGTATCCTTCCAGAAACCACTGATGGTCGTGTCATTCGCTAAGGAGAAGAACGTTCCCACCGTCAATCTTTCTTCTCGGCTCGCTGAAGTTGGTCCTGCATGAACTCCCACACCTGTTTTATCGATGAGGGTGCCGACTCTTTCGTCTTTTCAGTCACACTCTCAAGCCTTGGCGTCAGGAATTGCCATCTTCCTCTCTCTTGCGTAAGGCGATACATCATTTACTCCAACTGCTTCTCCGCATACGCCATGTTCCTCAGATCATGTTTGGGCCGCCTCGAGTTACTCTTAGAGTCTATAATCGTGAGCTCCATGCTCCGGAACCACAGGCTCGCGGTCACGTGGCTGATCACATGATGGTCATCTTTTAACTCTGGTGTGAAATTAAATTGTCTGGCCATGTTTGAAATCTCCAGACATAATATTTCATCTAGCTTTATCAAGATGTCTGCCAGCTCGTAGAAGCCACTCGGGGTGTGGGATATGTCCGCCCAGGCCACTGCCACTTCCGATCTCATGAGTCTCAAATTTTTCAGTTCCAGTTCCCTGGTTTGGAGCAGCCATCAGCATACGCACTCCGCTGCCTTAAATCAAAATAACACCGCATAGAATAGCGAATTGAAGGGTAGTTAGCATGATTGCGTACCAAGGCGACGAAGTGAACACCAATCTTGTCTTTGGTCACAGTTTGACCGCCACCAACTCCTGTATTTTGTTCATTGGGGCGAACAACGTCTGTATTTCCTCCCAGATCTTTTTTCGCATGAGTTTTCCACTCACTTCTCGGGGGTTCCAGAAGACCTGCTGTGTGACATTCGACCAGAATTGACAAAAAAGGCCAGTTCGAGTTATTAGCCGCTGACCTTGAGAATTGGCAGTTTTAACAGATTAGCGACGTTATTGGAACGATTAGACATACTGTGAAGGTCATAATATTCTGGTATTTTCAACTTTTAAAATTTCGAATGAAGACGTCAGATTTCCGAGAAACGTCAAAAACGGCCATTTTGGAAGAAATCCAAAAAGAAACAGAACAACGACAGAAGTTGCGAAAACAACAACGACGATAGTTGCGAGAAAAACGACGATAAGAAATAAAAAAAATACGACACAGTATCAGCAGAGACCGCTCCGAGTTGAAACGATTGTGTCGCTACAATCGTTGCAAGGCCATTCACACTAACGGTGAAGGGTGGAAACCAGCCTTCCGGAGAGGAAAAAAGGGTGTTATTTCCCCGGATTCAGGAATCCGGAGCGGTCTTGAGACTTGAACTCAAACTGTTTCAAACTAACTTTTAGCTTCTGGTTACGTCCTGAATTGAATTTAAATAAGATCTTGATTCATTTTCTGACAAGGAGAAGCTAGGAGTTGAGGGAAAGGGTTGATCCATCTTCGATGGAGATGATGATTTTTATCTACTGAACAAAAACAATAGTAATATAGTAAATAGTAGTAGCCCTGTTTTTTAGGAGTGACCTCGTGGTCTGGGGTTACTGAGACCCAGCCATGGCTCACTATTTTGCATGTATTTGAGCTAATTTGAGCGTTCTGGTCGAAGCCGGAGAACAGTAACGTTTTTGTCGACCCGATGTTGAAAAGACCACCAAAAGAACTGGAACGAATGTTATATAGATGTTTTTATGGCTCTCCTGGGTGTTATTCCTTTTTAACATCATGGCGGGCAGAATCGTTAAAGGGCACTCCGCGCCGAGCGGATGCTCATAATAACGCCTTTAATAGGCCCTAACCGCCGGGGCGGAAGGGTAGTTTGGGACGCGGAAGCCTTCCGGATTCCCGTGAATAGCTTTTTAACCTAGTTAAGACCAAAAAATCACGAACCAAGAATGGTGGAGAGATTCGCGGTCCCGTCATTTCCTGAGTGGTACGTGACCAACAACACTTATAGATATACAGGAAACCAAACAAAAAGTAGTATAGTACCTAAGAAAAACGAAAAAAAAAATAAAAAATCACCGAAATAACCAAAAAGAGTAAAAAAATATAAAATCAGTAGAAATCATCCCCCCAGACGAGATGTTATCCGACCCTCCCGTTTGTTGTTGTTAAATATATTGTTGTTACCGGCATTTATATCAGTCAGGACCGTTACGATCGATTTTGTGGCCCGTTTTTGAGGCTTGTACTGTAGGGTTATTTGAGTATTTAGGCACGTTAAGGCTAATTTGCGCTCAATCCGGAAAGGTCTCGGGGTTAAAAAGAATACTGATCCGGCAAGCAGTTCAAAGAGCGACAAGAAGGGGCTCAAGGACAACAACAATCGACTGTTGGGTTTCGTTAACAAATTTTGTATCCTTTTTGGTACAAAAAGTAAGGTATTATTCTGTGGGGGGCTCGACAGTGCTGCACTGTAGTGACCCTTCACCACCGAACTGCGAATTTCCGAGTTAAGCACCTTAATTCGGATATTGAACAAACCCGGAGGGGTATAGTTTTACTACTATTATTATTTATACAGCCTATATTACTACTCCTATATCGTTTTTCAGTGAAAAACACAGTAAACGGACCGGTTTTTAGGGTCAAAATAGCGATATTTTGATCCCCCCACAAATCGCGATTTTTGAGATATCGATATTTTTTGAAACGGAAAAAAGCGCTAAATTAGTGAGGATCATCGTAACTTTACTACTATAATAGGTAGAACCGGTTTGCGCTCTAGCCATGGCCATCGGGTCCACAGACTTCAACAGACGATGGAATACTGCCAGATTTGAGCGTCAGGAGAGTCAGTGTCAAGTATCCATCGATCCTCAGAGTCTCCACACCCCTACTAAACTTAAAGGCTGGGCGCATATTGAATAGGTACCTGGGGAACACCAGATACAATGCCAGCAAACAAAATCTGGCACCAGAGACCCAGAAGACCAGGTTGGTTGACATACTCAAGATGTCCTGAATAAATGCATCGAAGAGGGTTTTCCCCGCGGAGAACAATCTATCATGCATTTCTTCTCCCAATAGAATTTCGTGCGTCATCCTTGTTTTCAAGTTCCCCGTGCCGGTATCCTTCCAGAAACCACTGATGGTCGTGTCATTCGCTACGGAGAAGAACGTTCCCACCGTCAATCTTTCTTCTCGGCTCGCTGAAGTTGGTCCTGCATGAACTCCCACACCTGTTTTATCGATGAGGGTGCCGACTCTTTCGTCTTTTCAGTCACACTCTCAAGCCTTGGCGTCAGGAATTGCCATCTTCCTCTCTCTTGCGTAAGGCGATACATCATTTACTCCAACTGCTTCTCCGCATACGCCATGTTCCTCAGATCATGTTTGGGCCGCCTCGAGTTACTCTTAGAGTCTATAATCGTGAGCTCCATGCTCCGGAACCACAGGCTCGCGGTCACGTGGCTGATCACATGATGGTCATCTTTTAACTCTGGTGTGAAATTAAATTGTCTGGCCATGTTTGAAATCTCCAGACATAATATTTCATCTAGCTTTATCAAGATGTCTGCCAGCTCGTACAAGCCACTCGGGGTATGGGATATGTCCGCCCAGGCCACTGCCACTTCCGATCTCATGAGTCTCAAATTTTTCAGTTCCAGTTCCTGGTTCGGACTAGCCATCAGCATACGCACTCCGCTGCCTTAAATCAAAATAACACCGCATAGAATAGCGAATTGAAGGGTAGGTAGCATGATTGCGTACCAAGGCGACGAAGTGAACACCAATCTTGTCTTTGGTCACAGTTTGACCGCCACCAACTCCTGTATTTTGTTCATTGGGGCGAACAACGGTTGTATTTCCTCCCAGATCTTTTTTCGCATGAGTTTTCCACTCACTTCTCGGGGGTTCCAGAAGACCTGCTGTGTGACATTCGACCAGAATTGACAAAAAAGGCCAGTTCGAGTTATTAGCCGCTGACCTTGAGAATTGGCAGTTTTAACAGATTAGCGACGTTATTGGAACGATTAGACATACTGTGAAGGTCATAATATTCTGGTATTTTCAACTTTTAAAATTTCGAATGAAGACGTCAGATTTCCGAGAAACGTCAAAAACGGCCATTTTGGAAGAAATCCAAAAAGAAACAGAACAACGACAGAAGTTGCGAAAACAACAACGACGATAGTTGCGAGAAAAACGACGATAAGAAATAAAAAAAATACGACACAGTATCAGCAGAGACCGCTCCGAGTTGAAACGATTGTGTCGCTACAATCGTTGCAAGGCCATTCACACTAACGGTGAAGGGTGGAAACCAGCCTTCAGGAGAGGAAAAAAGGGTGTTATTTCCCCGGATTCAGGAATCCGGAGCGGTCTTGAGACTTGAACTCAAACTGTTTCAAATTAACTTTTAGCTTCTGGTTACGTCCTGAATTGAATTTAAATAAGATCTTGATTCATTTTCTGACAAGGAGAAGCTAGGAGTTGAGGGAAAGGGTTGATCCATCTTCGATGGAGATGATGATTTTTATCTACTGAACAAAAACAATCGTAATATAGTAAATAGTAGTAGCCCTGTTTTTAGGAGTGACCTCGTGGTCTGGGGATACTGAGACCCAGCCATGGCTCACTATTTTGCATGTAATTGAGCTAATTTGAGCGTTCTGGTCGAAGCCGGAGAACAGTAACGTTTTTGTCGACCCGATGTTGAAAAGACCACCAAAATAACTGGAGCGAATGTTATATAGATGTTTTTATGGCGCTCCTGGGTGTTATTCCTTTTTAACATCATGACGGGCAGAATCGTTAAAGGGCACTCCGCGCCGAGCGGATGCTCATATTAACGCCTTTAATAGGCCCTAACCGCCGGGGCGGAAGGGTAGTTCGGGACGCGGAAGCCTTCCAGATTCCCGTGAATAGCTTTTTAACCTAGTTAAGACAGAAAAACTAGTTAGATTAGACCAAAAATAGTTATAGATATACAAAAAACTAAACAAAAAGTAGTATAGTACCTAAGAAAAACAAAAACATTAAAAAATTACCGAAATAACCCAAAAAAAGTAAAAAAGTATAAAATCAGTAGAAATAATCCCCCCAGACGAAATGTGATCCGACCCTCCCGTTTGTTGTTGTTAAATATATTGTTGTTACCGGCATTTATAGCAGTCAGGACCGTTACGATCGATTTTGTGGCCCGTTTGTGAGGCTTGTACTGTAGGGTTATTTGAGTATTTAGGCACGTTAAGGCTAATTTGCGCTCAATCCGGAAAGATCTCGGGGTTAAAAAGAATACTGATCCGGCAAGCAGTTCAAAGAGCGACAAGAAGGGGCTCAAGGACAACAACAATCGACTGTTGGGTTTCGTTAACAAATTTTGTATCCCTTTTGGTACAAAAAGTAAGGTATTATTCTGTGGGGGGCTCGACAGTGCTGCACTGTAGTGACCCTTCACCGAACTGCGAATTTCCGAGTTAAGCACCTTAATTTGGATATTGAACAAACCCGGAGGGGTATAGTATTACTACTATTATGATTTATACAGCCTATATTACTACTCCTATATCGTTTTTCAGTGAAAAACACAGTAAAGGGACCGGTTTTTAGGGTCAAAATAGCGATATTTTGATCCCCCCACAAATCGCGATTTTTGAGATATCGATATTTTTTGAAACGGAAAAAAGCGCTAAATTAGTGAGGATCATCGTAACTTTACTACTATAATAGGTAGAACCGGTTTGCGCTCTAGCCATGGCCATCGGGTCCACAGACTTCAACAGACGATGGAATACTGCCAGATTTGAGCGTCAGGAGAGTCAGTGTCAAGTATCCATCGATCCTCAGAGTCTCCACACCCCTACTAAACTTAAAGGCTGGGCGCATATTGAATAGGTACCTGGGGAACACCAGATACAATGCCAGCAAACAAAATCTGGCACCAGAGACCCAGAAGACCAGGTTGGTTGACATACTCAAGATGTCCTGAATAAATGCATCGAAGAGGGTTTTCCCCGCGGAGAACAATCTATCATGCATTTCTTCTCCCAATAGAATTTCGTGCGTCATCCTTGTTTTCAAGTTCCCCGTGCCGGTATCCTTCCAGAAACCACTGATGGTCGTGTCATTCGCTAAGGAGAAGAACGTTCCCACCGTCAATCTTTCTTCTCGGCTCGCTGAAGTTGGTCCTGCATGAACTCCCACACCTGTTTTATCGATGAGGGTGCCGACTCTTTCGTCTTTTCAGTCACACTCTCAAGCCTTGGCGTCAGGAATTGCCATCTTCCTCTCTCTTGCGTAAGGCGATACATCATTTACTCCAACTGCTTCTCCGCATACGCCATGTTCCTCAGATCATGTTTGGGCCGCCTCGAGTTACTCTTAGAGTCTATAATCGTGAGCTACATGCTCCGGAACCACAGGCTCGCGGTCACGTGGCTGATCACATGATGGTCATCTTTTAACTCTGGTGTGAAATTAAATTGTCTGGCCATGTTTGAAATCTCCAGACATAATATTTCATCTAGCTTTATCAAGATGTCTGCCAGCTCGTAGAAGCCACTCGGGGTATGGGATATGTCCGCCCAGGCCACTGCCACTTCCGATCTCATGAGTCTCAAATTTTTCAGTTCCAGTTCCTGGTTCGGACTAGCCATCAGCATACGCACTCCGCTGCCTTAAATCAAAATAACACCGCATAAAATAGCGAATTGAAGGGTAGGTAGCATGATTGCGTACCAAGGCGACGAAGTGAACACCAATCTTGTCTTTGGTCACAGTTTGACCGCCACCAACTCCTGTATTTTGTTCATTGGGGCGAACAACGTCTGTATTTCCTCCCAGATCTTTTTTCGCATGAGTTTTCCACTCACTTCTCGGGGGTTCCAGAAGACCTGCTGTGTGACATTCGACCAGAATTGACAAAAAAGGCCAGTTCGAGTTATTAGCCGCTGACCTTGAGAATTGGCAGTTTTAACAGATTAGCGACGTTATTGGAACGATTAGACATACTGTGAAGGTCATAATATTCTGGTATTTTCAACTTTTAAAATTTCGAATGAAGACGTCAGATTTCCGAGAAACGTCAAAAACGGCCATTTTGGAAGAAATCCAAAAAGAAACAGAACAACGACAGAAGTTGCGAAAACAACAACGACGATAGTTGCGAGAAAAACGACGATAAGAAATAAAAAAAATACGACACAGTATCAGCAGAGACCGCTCCGAGTTGAAACGATTGTGTCGCTACAATCGTTGCAAGGCCATTCACACTAACGGTGAAGGGTGGAAACCAGCCTTCAGGAGAGGAAAAAAGGGTGTTATTTCCCCGGATTCAGGAATCCGGAGCGGTCTTGAGACTTGAACTCAAACTGTTTCAAATTAACTTTTAGCTTCTGGTTACGTCCTGAATTGAATTTAAATAAGATCTTGATTCATTTTCTGACAAGGAGAAGCTAGGAGTTGAGGGAAAGGGTTGATCCATCTTCGATGGAGATGATGATTTTTATCTACTGAACAAAAACAATAGTAATACAGTAAATAGTAGTAGCCCTGTTTTTAGGAGTGACCTCGTGGTCTGGGGATACTGAGACCCAGCCATGGCTCACTATTTTGCATGTAATTGAGCTAATTTGAGCGTTCTGGTCGAAGCCGGAGAACAGTAACGTTTTTGTCGACCCGATGTTGAAAAGACCACCAAAAGAACTGGAGCGAATGTTATATAGATGTTTTTATGGCGCTCCTGGGTGTTATTCCTTTTTAACATCATGACGGGCAGAATCGTTAAAGGGCACTCCGCGCCGAGCGGATGCTCATATTAACGCCTTTAATAGGCCCTAACCGCCGGGGCGGAAGGGTAGTTCGGGACGCGGAAGCCTTCCAGATTCCCGTGAATAGCTTTTTAACCTAGTTAAGACAGAAAAACTAGTTAGATTAGACCAAAAATAGTTATAGATATACAAAATACCAAACAAAAAGTAGTATAGTACCTAAGAAAAACAAAAACATAAAAAAATTACCGAAATAACCCAAAAAAAGTAAAAAAGTATAAAATCAGTAGAAATAATCCCCCCAGACGAAATGTGATCCGACCCTCCCGTTTGTTGTTGTTAAATATATTTTTGTTACCGGCATTTATATCAGTCAGGACCGTTACGATCGATTTTGTGGCCCGTTTGTGAGGCTTGTACTGTAGGGTTATTTGAGTATTTAGGCACGTTAAGGCTAATTTGCGCTCAATCCGGAAAGATCTCGGGGTTAAAAAGAATACTGATCCGGCAAGCAGTTCAAAGAGCGACAAGAAGGGGCTCAAGGACAACAACAATCGACTGTTGGGTTTCGTTAACAAATTTTGTATCCCTTTTGGTACAAAAAGTAAGGTATTATTCTGTGGGGGGCTCGACAGTGCTGCACTGTAGTGACCCTTCACCGAACTGCGAATTTCCGAGTTAAGCACCTTAATTTGGACATTGAACAAACCCGGAGGGGTATAGTATTACTACTATTATGATTTATACAGCCTATATTACTACTCCTATATCGTTTTTCAGTGAAAAACACAGTAAAGGGACCGGTTTTTAGGGTCAAAATAGCGATATTTTGATCCCCCCACAAATCGCGATTTTTGAGATATCGATATTTTTTGAAACGGAAAAAAGCGCTAAATTAGTGAGGATCATCGTAAATGTACTAGTATAATAGGTAGAACCGGTTGAGTTTAGTTCAGAGTGGTTAGAACTGTTTGGCTACCAAAAACTGAATTTTCAAGGTTTTTGAATAGACGAAACGCTAAAAAAAAAGTTTGAAATTTTTGACTTCTTGTCCCCTAATGAATCGACAGGTTTTAAGACCCGGTTGGCGATAACCTTCCGGGTTACAGAGAAATCGAAATTAACGTCTTTGATTTAGTGCATTCATCAATCCGGCGTGGTCCACATAGCATAGTTTTTCGATGCTAGACCGTTTTAGATCAATTTTTTTGCATTAAACTAGAAGATTACAGGCCTTGTGAGCTCGAATCAATAATTTTTAGATCGGAAAGAAGAGAATTGCGAAAAAAGTGAGGCGGAACCTATAAGAGGAGACTTTAGAAAACAAAACGTTTTGGTTGATAACTTTGGAACTACTGGACAGATCCAGTTGATCTTGGTACCATTAGATCAGAAATTAGCTGAGCTTACTAATAGGAACATCAATTTTTCAAAAAAAGCTTAAAAACTTTTTAGGAGTGTTTTTAGCAAATTCACCAATTCGGGAAGCTAGACCCTTCACGTTTTATTTAAAAAAAAATTGGAAAGCCCTTACACACCTACCAAAGGGTAGTAACGGTTGAATAAGGCATTTTTACGCTGTTCTAGACGAAAAGGGAAGGATAAGAGGACCAGAAAACCATAGTCGAGTCGGAACAAGGCTAGTGATAAGACCCTTCACCGTTAGGGTGAATTGTCAAATAAGAGGCTCAACTTCGATCCGGAAGGGTCTAAGGGAAGAAGATACACCCTTCCTAGTTAGTTCAAACAGCATAATAGCATCGGAGAACGTATCCGGAAGGGTATCGGGTGAAAATTTAGAAAGTCTCAGAGAAGCAGTTTTTACAAACCCGGAGGGGTCCCAATCCGGAGGGGTCCCAATTTTGCCAATCCGGAGCGGTCCCAATTTTGCCAATCCAGAGGGGTCTCACTTTGGCCAATCCGAAGGGGTCCCAATTTTGCCAATCCGGAGCGGTCCCAATTTTGCCAATCCAGAGGGGTCTCACTTTGGCCAATCCGGAGGGGTCTCATTTTGCCAATCCGGAAGCGTCCAAATTTTGCCAATCCGGAGAGGTCCTGTTTTTACCAATCCGGAGGGGTATTGTTTTGTCAAGACTTAAGAAGACAACAGAAAATAAGGTAGTTAAAGGTATTAGGTTATCAGGAGATAGGCTGGGAACCAGTGACTTCACTGGTAACTTGCCTTTTATAAAAAAATGAAGCCAAAACAAAACAGGTCTAAACTCGTATATTCGCGACACTAAGTCTAAGTTGAACAAGAGTGTGTAATTGATTGGTGTGGATTGAAATCCAAAACGTTTTTGAGAAAAGTGACTGCCCTGAGGATTTCAGTAGGTTTAGCTCGGGCAGTCCGAAGGCAGATAGGTAACTTAGGACTCGGTGGGTGCAATAAACGCCCACTTGAGAAAATTACTGCCATCAAGTTTTGTCTGTTTGGTGCAGCACCAAGCAGGAAAGCTCTTTCTTTAGAAACAAGTTCGACTATTATATTGCGACCGACTAAAAGTACAAAACACATACGTTTTTAAAAAAAAAAATTTTTCTTATTTTTGTTATTTCTGGTTTTAAATCAAAAATATTTGTGCTTGATTGGGCAGTGAGAACACTATCTTTTAACTAAACTGATATCATCATACTGTGCTAGTTTCACATTTTACAACTAATAATCGATCATTGTGGGTAAATTGTATACACACTGTACTGTGGTAACAGACAAGGATTCGTGGTCAATATTTAATAGAAACCTTTGAAAATTATTGTGTTGTGTTTTTGTTATAAGTAGTTAGACTAAAAGGACACTAGCAATCGAATTGAGTGTATAGGCAGTAAAATGTGATAAATTAAAAATTAGTCTTGACAAGTCAAGCATACCTAAACTGAGTGATAGCTCAAGGAATATTATACCGGAAAAACTATGAAGAGCAACGAACGACCTTTTTGTGGAAAGAATCAAACGAGCCCAGACCGACAAAGGGTAGATGATTTCAGGCAGAATAGTTGAGACCAGGAGTCAAAAGTCTTCAGAAGAACAAAAAGCAATGCTAGAAGTAAAGGTCCATCCGGACCAGGCCATGGATGAGAACCGGGAAATACATGGACTGGAGGGGAGAGCAAACACAAGGCTGGCGAGTGAATCTACTCCGGTAGAACAAGGCCAAGATTTTGCCACTTCCACCGAGACACTGGACCGAGAGGAGATGTCGCAACTGTCCGACATCTCTACTGAAATTGTGGCAACTAGAAGATCTCCCACAGACAACACCATGATGACAGACGTGAATGAGAAACAGGCAACGTCCTCCTTGTTTTCACACTTTCGGAAACATCTTTCCATTTACCATGGGAGCGGGTACAGGCGATGAAGGAGAATTCCAGGAGGAAGAAGAGGACGATGACGAGCAAGTTGACTAGGATCTCGAGTCAGCCTCAACAGTTCGACTCAGGAGAATGAAGCATACATCGACAAAAGGACTGGCACCATGGACCAATTTGGTGTAGTGAGGATAATAAGCAAAACCACAAACACATCAGGCCAGTCAGAACACATTGTGAGTATGACGAATTCGGAAATGCGAACTGGGGAGAGTAGAAACACAGGGCTAAGCAACGCACCGGCGAATCCAGAGATGGATAAGGAAAAGACGTCGAGGCAGAGAATCAAAGCCCGAATCTCGACCAGCACCAAACTACCTGGGATCGACAGGTTGACACCGCCACTTGTGACGCCACTAGTGGACAACGGAGTATCAATTGAAGAAGCCTTGTCATAGTGGGCAGCATAGGAGAAAAGAATGAACAGATGTCCATAAAAATGTGTGAACTAGAAAGAGCAGTCCACGTAGAGAGAGAACGTCTGCGGGAAGAAATAAACCGCAATAGACAAGAAGTTGGTAGAAGCGAAAAACGCTTGAAGGAATAAACGGATGAACACTTGGCGAAGAACTTGTCGCGAATGACAAGAGAAGCGGAACAAAGAGAGTTATGATTGAGAGACGACATGGAGAAGTTGAGAATTCAACAAGAGAAGATTTTTGAGACTCTTGACACAAAGATAGATGCGATGATGGAGAAGCGAACTCAGGCAATCATGGATAGGCTGGACGGGCTACTAAGCAGCAGGAGTGGAACAAAAGATGGGGAACCGAACTCGGGAGGACCCAGCAGGGAGTCGAGGGTGAACTTCAATGACCAACAAAGTAGGAGAAGGACATATGGATCCACTAGAGGTAGGGGCAGTTCAGCAGGCTATTCCACGGGGGATAATAGAACTTGGGGCCCAAACATCAGAGGAAGTTCAACTGGCAACAGACAGACCTCAAACGAACGACCGACGCAAGGCACACATGCGACTGGGAGAGGTGATTCCAGGAACATGGGTCATGCGAGCCCAGGGATAAGTCATGCGAGCCAAGGAAGAACCTATCCGAGTGAATCGGACGGAAGGGAAGTTCCAAGTACAGAACCCTTATCAGGGGGCAAGGATACTCAGGCGGTGCATTCAAGAGAGGCTACATCAAAGGCCACAGCCTTTGAACCTCTGAACAGGCCTTTGGAGACATTGAGACACGAGGTTATCTAGAACCAATGAACGTAGTGAGAAGTCCAGAAGAGTTTTTAACAAACCAAGATGCTACAAAGACGAATTTGATGGCGGTATTGATACCTGGATAGAAGTAATAAAACTGCATTTCGAGGAAGAGGACTTGTCAGAAAGGCAGAATGCAGTGCGCTCACCAGTAACTTGGAAGGGACAGCCCTGAACTGCGTGATGGAAACAAAGCAATACCAGCGGGATACTGCTGAGAAAATCTTTGAAATCTTGTTAAATCGTTTTGGATCAGGGATGCAGGGACACCAAGCAATGATGCGCTTCGAGAAACGGAAGCAACGTGAAAATGAGACGATAGACAACTTTCTAGACGATTTGGAGATGCTGAGAAGGCGTAGCCAACAAGATGAGTCAAACCGAAGGATGAACCTGGCAGTAGCCTCAAATTTCATCGATGGTGTGAAGAATGATGAACTTCTAACAATGTTAGCAACACATTATACACCACTCTCGACCAATGTGCCAACACCAGAAGAGTTGGGACTCAAGTCAAAAGAATATCTTTTGCTGAAGCCTTCATCGAGATCTGGATATTACAAGAACAATTATGGCAATTTTAACCACGGACCAGCAAACCAAGGGAACAACTGGTATAAACCAAGGGACGATATAGACAAGAGGCGCTCTTGCGCAAAATGCAGTTCGACGGACCATCATGTGTCAGCATGCATAACTTACAAACAGGGCATGAAAGCAATAGGTTTTAGCCTCGAGGATGAAGATGCGTCAGAAGTCAACCATGAAGACTTCATGAGAGGATTAATTGCAAAATTCGGCTCGAGGTGTTTCTTTTGCAACTTGGAAGGTCATTTTAAAACGGATTGTCCATAATTCTGGGATGCTGTAGCAGACATCAAGCATCCAAGGCATGGCGAAGCTTTATCGGTTATGAAAGCCAGCAAGGCTCGGCTGCTGAGTGAAGCGGAGGCGCGCAGAAAAGAAAAATTTCAAGAGCTGGCAACGAAGAAGATGCAGGCGGTAACGGAATAGACATGTGAATCGGAACCGGTGACTGCGGCGGATGACTTCAAGATTGATTATAGGGCAGCCGCGAGGGATGCTCTAAATAGAGTCCAGTAGGAATTGGTAACGAAGGAGATCGAACAAAAGGTGAAACTCGAATTGGAAAATGAGAAATTACAGGAAAAACTGAACGCCTTCGAGGCATCAGAGGTCGAAGAAACGAAAGCCCCAAGTAGTTTGAGCATGAAACTAAATGAGATCTCCGGGCAGAGGTGCGGTATGGTTCCACAAGGAAGCAAAATACAATCAAAAATCTCGGTAGTGGGACACCAGGTTATCAGAAATCTGAGTGAACCATCAGAGTTCACACTGATGCATTTGGACACATATGCAGATTATCTGAGACAGGTGGAGCCACGCACTGAGTCGAGAGCTGTGCGAGCACTACCAACAACGGGTGGCCCTCCAATAAAGAAGCTTCACGGGCGCTACGTGGAAGTCTATGGAACGTATCAAGTGATGCTGAAGGTGGATGGAATTAGCATATACACTAGGACATATGTGACAACAGACAGTGACCAAATAGGACAGATCTATATGGTTGAAGAAGAACTCAAAGTCCGTAGGATAGGCCATGACGCCATGATGGAGCAAGACGCGGTTCACATTGGATACGAAGCAGATGTGACTGCACATCTGCACGAGCTTCTGGACACAGGAGCGGTAGTGAGCGTGATGCCGATAAAAACTTGGGAAAGAATGGGCTTCATGAGGGAAGATCTAATTCCGACGAATCTCCGACTGGCCGCGGCCAATCGAGGAGCAATTTACGTAGCAGGAAGAACACCAACAACGGTCCTCCACATGGGAGGACGGGATCTTTGGATGAACTTTCTGGTAGTAGAGAATCTGGATGACTCCCACCAACTCATCTTGGGCAGAAATTTTGTCAGGAATTTTGATGTGATGATTGACTTAAGCAACGGTCTAATAAGGATTAGAAACCCGGACCGGAAGTGTGTTAAGAAACCAATTAATAGAATAATAACAGATGAAAATAAGGTACCAATCTTTCTAGATAGAAAAGTAAAACTACAGCCGGGACAAGCGGTAGTAGCTATTTTTAGAATGAGAAATTTAAATTCGTTAAGTATTAGTAAACAGGTTTGTTTGGTGCCGAATCCAATTAGTCAAAGTTCAATGATTTTAGGCCGGAGCTTCTCGGTAACTCGAAACGGACTGTGCGTCAGTGTGTTTTTGAACACACTGGACACCACGGGTTCAATCCAGCGTGGAAAGAAACTTGGTTACGCTTTGCCGATGAGGACCGACTATAAAGAGACACAAAACTTGAAGAGATATAGTGTGAAAGAATGTCCTTATCATGCCAATAAATATCATATTTTATAAAGAATTAAGGAATTTAAATCTATTCATAAACAGGTTTCAATGAAATCCGAAACGGACGACGGTTTGTCGAGCTGCTCGATTTTTCCGGAACGCCCCTCGTCATATGAACTAGAATCCGACAAACCAGTTTTGCCAGAAATGGAACACTTAAGAGGGAAAATAGGCGAGGGAGATTTTGAAATATTGAGGGCGGTTTTAAATCGGAACGCGGATGTATTTTCAAAACATAAGGCGGATATCGGTTGCTGTAACTTCGTCGAACACAAAATCGAACTTGAGGAAGGCGCCGTTCCCCACAGGGAAGGCGCAAGACGAATGACGCCACATAAATCGGAAGCAGGCCGAGCGGAAATAGAAATGTTGCGCGAATACGACATGATAAAACCCTCGAAATTGCCATTGGTTTGCGGGGTAGTAATGACGAAAAATAAAGGGGGCATCTTAGGTTTTGTTGCGACTTTCGCTACTTGAACGCGGTAACAATAAAAGATGCGTACCCGATACCGCGGATAGACGAGAGCCTCTCTGCCTCTCGCATGCGATGCCAAGTTCTTTACCACTTTAGCTTTCGGTTCTGCCTTCTGGAAGGTCCCTCTGCGGAAGAAGGATAATGAAAAGACCGGATTCGCATGCGAGTTGGGGTTGTACCATTGCAAGAAGATGCCCTTCGGCTTGTGCAACGCAACGGCCACTTTTCAACGACTGATGGCTCAGGCTTTGACCAGAGTGACGAAGAAGTACGGGAATCTTGTGATGTGTTACGTGGATGACGTGGTCATAGCAACACCAACCCTGGAAGACCACATTGATTGCCTCGATGAGGTCTTTGACTGCATGAAGAGAGCACGCTTAAAATACAAACCTTCGAAATGCGAGATCCTGAAGGATTCGATCAAGTATCTAGGAAGAATGGTCGACAGGCATGGTGTGAGGCCGGACCCGGACGCAGTAGAGAATGTGCTGACATGGAATGCTCCCAGAACTGACACACAGCTCATGAGCTTTCTAGGGTTTGCCAATTATTACCGTGAGTTCATAAAAGGATATGCAGACAAGGTGTATCCCATGCATAGGCTGATGCGCAACAAAGGAAAGAAGTTCGATTGGAGCGATGAAGCTCAAACTGCCTTCAAGAACAATGAAGCTCAAACTGCCTTCGCAAGCGGGAACTGTGCGAAGCGCCAGTGCTAGGCAGGCCTACTGAAAAGGGAATGTATATTCTTGACACAGACGCTTCAGTAGTAGCCATCTCGGGAATACTGCATCAGGAGCAGGAATGGAATGGAACCGTTCTCCGTCCCATTGCATATGGCAGTAAGGTGTCAAGTGACACTAAGATGAAATATGGTGCACCAAAAGCAGAAATGTTTGCCGTGGTCACATTTGTGGAAGAGTACCGCGCATACTTGGGGAGCGCTCCCTTTAAGTTACGCGTGGACAACAGAGCGTTATCATGGGTGAAGACATACTCGATGGATCAGAGTTATTTTGGTAGATGGATTGTGAGATTAGATGACTACCACATGATAATTGAGCACAGAATGCGTGACAAACACCAGAATGCTGACAGCCTCAGCAAAAAAACCGAGTTCTATGAAAGAGTTCTTATGAAGCGCTTCCCTTGACGAGATGGTTGGATAAGTCTGGACATCCAATCCCAGGACATCTGAGTTACCTGTAGAGAAAGCAGTAGAGATAAAGAATCTATCCAAGAAGGACCCGGCGCCCTTGGGCCTGTTGCTGCGCTCGAACCTGGTCCAGCAGGAACTCTCTCGCATGAGCATTAAAAGCCTCGCATTATTGGATAAAACGGTGCAGGTCACACCGCAAGTGATGCAGATGCTGGTAAGACTCTTTCACCTGGTATGAGGTAGCGATCACTATCAGGGTCTTGATATACCTCCCTGTCCAGATCCCTTGCTCGAGTCTCCACTAGCAGTGTGTGGATCGCTAGCGCTGACAGTTCCAATCCTGAGTTCGAGTTCCTGTCTGAGTAGATATCGATTCCTGAGTTCCGGGAGTTGTCATCCACTGGAGAGTCTGCGACAGAGCACGTCCCCTCCTCTGGATCAGTTCTGTGCCTTCTTCGCATCCATCTGAACTCCCCGGACAAAACCTTATTCTCCAGGTCCTGTTTCTCATCAGGAATTTTTTCATCTACATCAGACTACCCGGACAAACTTCCTTGTCCCGGGTGTTGATCTTGAACTCGCTGGCTCTTCTCACTGTTCGTCTCCCCGGACAAACAATCTTGCCCCAGGTTTCGTTCAACCCCCTCACCTTCCTTATCCTGGTCCTCAAAGGTAACGGTTTTATTTTGCGTATCATTCCCTTGTTCTTTCCGACTGTATGAAGTACTGGTTGAAACCTCGTGGGGTATTGAGGGTACTAATTGCTGAACTATTGTCCTAAAATCCCTCTCGTTTTTTTTGCGTTGTTGTCTTGACGGCATGGTCTTCACCTTCTCACTGACTGTCAGTGACGCCATAGCTGCTGCCCACTCGTGGCCATCTCTGATCACTTCTCTCTCTAACAATCCTTGATAACGCAGCGGATGATCTGGAAACAATAGCGGTATCGAAACGTTCGATAAGTCTGTTGCCACAAAAGAGGTAGTCAGAACTGACCTTCATTCGTTCGAACAGGAAACACAGCCCTTGGAAAAGATTTGGCGCGTTACGATGGAAGAAGACACGCATCAGCCCAATGAGTTGAATAGTCAAATGAGGGTCATGAAGACGTACTTGAAGGCGAGATACAGTCTCTCGGACCTACTAAGAGCGCATAGAATTGACCGTATGACAAGCAACTTGAAAAGGTGGATCGAAAATGGTGCTCCGGACAAAGGAGACCTAGAGGAAGACAGTTACCGTATTCTGAGACAGTACTTTATGCAGTAGGAGGGAAGGTTATATCTGAACATGGACGGGATCGTGGCTTGCAAGAGAAGAGAAGAAGACAATGTCCTGTACAAATATAACGTGATAGTGTTGCCGCAACTCTATCAGACAGAACTTATATTCAGGTCGCATGATCAGATGGGCCATCAGGGAATCGACAAAGTATATCAGAGGATCCTGAAGCCCTTTGAGTGGCCTGGAAAGAAAAAGGCATGCGAGAAGTGGGTAACAGCATATCTGTCATGCCAACAGGTCACGGATCCAAGGAAATTGCGATTTCCCTTACAATTGATCGAGTCGTCTGAATTCTACGAGGTGGTGCAGATTGATCACCCAAAGATATGCATGACAGACAGTGGTTATAATCAAGTCTTGGTCATAATAGATCACTTCACGAATTATGCAGAAGCCGTGCCCTGCATAACTGCCTCAGCGGAAGAGACATGCGATCACCTGATCAATACGTGGATAGCGAGACATGGTTGTCCGATGACATTTCAATCGGATAATGGAACAGCTTTTGTGGGGGAACTCACGAAAGAACTTATGAGACACTCACAAGTTAATAAAGCTCACTCCACGACATACCATCCCCAGACGAATGGCTTAGTGGAAAGGCAGAATCGAACGTTAGTATCGATGCTGAGGGTATATTGTTCCAGGTACATGACCGATTGGGACAGATACTTTCCACAAGTGATGGGAGCTTATAACAGCACGCAAGGTTCCACCACCAGAGTTAATCCACACATGATTCGAACTGGTCACGAGAAATCTTTGCCCCTGACTTTCTTCTACCCAGGGTATGAGGGTAAGAAAACGTCACCACAAGTCTATGTAAGGGATGTAATTAGACATCAACAGGAGTTAAACGACTTATGTAGACGAAATACTCAGCAGGCACAGGCAAGGCAGAAGAAAAGATTCGACAAGAAAGCAGCTGGTGCAAAACCTTATTCGGTAAGAGACTCCGTATGGGTATTTCAGAATGTCATACTAACGAAAGGAACAAAAAAGCTCATAAAAAAGTGGAGGGGACCATTCATGATTACAGAAGTGCACCAGGAGGGACGCTTTTATGGACTGAGTACTGGCTGAGCCGCTCATTACGAAAATATTAGGCCACACAACCCATCGACAGAAGACTGGTGTACACCTGCAAACATGGAAGAGGGGGATTATCTGATGATGAACCCTGCCTGTGAGGTAAACGATAAGGGCACCAGGGAAAAGAATGATGGGAATGAAGTCGTAGAGGAAGGAACAAGTCAGCCAGTGGACCTGGATCCAAACGAGGTGATTGAAGCGGATGAAGAAACCTTAACCTACGCAGAGGAGGACTGGCAAGACCCCGAACAAAGGGAGGTTCCCAAGAATTTGGAACCAGATCTTCCATTCAAGATACAGACTCGACAGAATGACAGTACAAGATCCAAAAAATATATAACCCTTACGGCGACGACTTTGTAGTGGACAGGATAGATCTAAAGAAGATAGTGGAAGAAGTGGTGGGTCTCGAAGAAATAACTGTGTCCCAGGGCCTTGACATAGCCGATGATCACGACGAGGAGTGGATCGATGACCGGTCGAAACCCGAGGTAGAATTCGACGACGAACAACATATCCCGTATGCAATCGACGGGGACGTCGATGAATAATTTTGTCCGGGGAGTGGGGGTAAGACTTACCCACACCGAAATTTTTTAATAAAAAAATGAATAGCAAGAGAGACAGGTTATCTAGAAGAAGAAACAGACGAGGACCTTAAGAAACCGGACATAGGGAGGGTAGTTGAGTCATATTTTAACTTACCAAATGAATATTCAAGTAGCATAATACTAACAGATAGCGATTTCATAGAACATGTGAAAAAATAGAACATGTGTGATAGCAATCACAGCAGACATGAGTTTTCAGACAGCGTTAGCAGCAGATTTTAAGAGAGAATATAAAAACATAGAATTCTTTTAGAAGCAAAGACCAGGAATAGGGGGCGTAGCAGCCTTGCCTCCGGCGGCGTCACAAATACCGGGAAAGTACTTATGCTTCTTGGTTACGAGGGCGACGGAGAAGCGGCACGTGGATCCGGAAAACCTAGTCTTGTCCTTGACGAGATTGAGGGACTTCCTTGTGGAAAGGGAAGTGAAAGAGCTTTCGCTTCCAAAGTTCTATCCGAACAGAGGACGACTGTATCCACGGGAGCTGTATGCACTGATACACGTAATCTTCTCTGATACCAAGGATACAAGTATACTTACATAAGAAATATTACTTAAGTATAGGTTGAGGTTAGGTGGCATACAGGGGGGCGTCATACTAAATGTGTGTTGTGTGTGATTCGTGTGTTGTTTTATGTTATGTGTTATGTTATTAAGACTCTGAGTAAGAAGGAGTTAGTGACCATGAACAACTGATGACGATCTTACGAATAGATCCAAATTTTGGACTGTCCAATCTTAGGTCGAATTCCAAAATAATAGAAACTGATTGATTTTAATAAATTTTAGGATCAAAACCTTTTAGATGACTGTTTTAAATCAATTTTAATAAGAAATTAGTGTAAAACTGACAAGTGTGATATTCGTGACCTCTTTTCTAGATCCTGATTGATTGTTTAATTACTCAATTGAGTTCAAATCATTGAATCAATAACAGAATCAAACCTGAAAGAGAATGGATAATTTCAACTTGGACGAACTGATGGACCTGGCTGAGGCATATGTAGGACCGATGATAGATGCGATCTATCGGAGGCGAATGAATCGAGACTTCGCTCTGGAGGACCGCCTTGTTGCTGACCGCCTTGATGTTGCTGACTGCCTTGATAAACATCTTAGGGCATGATAACCGTGGAGACCGCCCCACGGAAGTCTTATTGATGGCAGCATATGGAGAAAGGGGAGTACTAGACCGCCCGAACATGAGAGTGATGAGGTGGATAAACGGGGCTCTCTCAGGGAGTGACTTGGCGAATGATCCTGGATTGGGAAGTTCGAGGACCTACCAGCCAGGTGAGATGCCTTTGCCCACCAAGCCTAAGCCTGGACTTAGGAGGATGCATCAGGAAACGAACACCGAGGCTGCTTCGTCTAGTTCACAACCGAGAGAAGCTGTGCCACCAAAGAGGGCGAGACTAGAAGAGGAGGTTCAAACGAACGAGACCATGCAAGATCTCAATGGGACGACAGAATAACTAGAGAACACTAGAAGGGAGCTGGACGAGATGACCAAGACCATGCTCAGTATAGAAGAAGATAGGGACATGTGGGAGAAATTGTTTGAAGACTGCAACAAGAAGCATGGTGAAGAACTAGAGCTCTTGAGGCGAGAATACAAGCAGCGATCGGAGCGTCGGTCGTTAACGACAGCCGGAGAAAAAGTGATACCTAGAAGGGATATTCCTCGTGGGCAGTCCCCGATGGAACTCTTGACGCCTCGAGAAATGACTCAGACTACAGAAACGCGACTCCCGGCTACAGCTGGTCGAGTGACAATCCCGGATCCGAGTGACACCTTAGGTGACCCAGTCGTGGAGCAAACGGTGAGGAAGCTGATAGAGACAGCAGGAGAGTTGGTTGCCAATAGGAATGCGCCAGGTTCCGGGTTGACTGCACCCTATGGAACAATCGATGACACGAACAGAGGACAACTCTCCCACGACGTGATGACCAGAGAGAGAGAGAGAATCAACAATGTAACATCAACATCAGCTCTAGGGTCTCAGACAAAAAGATACGAGAGATGCCGGCGAAGAAAGTATCCCGAGTAATTGACGTGCAAAAGAACAACCAGTTGAAGTATAGCTTCAAGGGAGTTCCGGATACGGAATTGGAGCCCAGCAGTAAATATGCAGCAACCGCCACTTGGGACATCACATCTGATACTGGGGGACAGCTTGGTCAGAGTGCTCCAAAATTTGAGGACTTCCTGGATCACTACGGTGATGGAGTTTAGAGGCGCAACGATAGCCCAGTTATTTTGGATGGTGGAGCTGATGAACCCAGGGAGAATCTCTATCGTAATGATCCTAGTAGGAACGAATAACATATCGAGAAGCTCAGATGAGGAAGAGGCACTAAGGGAGTCATTGATGGTGTGCCTATTTACTACTCTCTGGCAGAGATTCAACTGCGCAGTACTGAACGCACTGTACCAATGAGCACGAAGATGTTGACAGCAACAGGGAGAAGACACAATGAAGGAGCAATCAGGTGGAACAACATCCTAAGGAATCTTGCGAGTCGGAATGCTGGACGGATGATCCTTATGGATATTGAGCACGAGCTGAGAGCTATGGATCAGGCCAGACTGACTACTGACTGCATTCACTTTGATAGCATCGAAGGACAAGCCTGGTTGAACAGAGTCTTCCAAGAGCGATTAGATGAAATGGAAGTAGAACTCTTTGACACAAGAGTGCTCAAGAGGAAGAAACATCGAATAAACCGGCAATTTCATCCTTTGTGCGTTCTAACTTAGATACAGGTTTGGGAATGGTCCCAGCTGTGACTACCTATAGGCCGCAAAGCTCTAGCGAGCCAGGGCAAAGAACGGACGTACAAGATTGATTGGGGGAAGCGCCCTTGAGAAGAACTATAAATCCTAGACGAAGATTAGGGCCTGTCAACCCGACAGCGGAAACGACCAGCACCTCTAGATCGGATACGAGATCAGAGACGACGAGCACCAGTCGAGAGGAGCGACGCCCAAACAGTAGCTCTTTGATGTGGTAGAGGCCCATACCTTCTCCCTGGCACATATACATGGATGATCTGATGAAACTGAACCTTCAAAGGGTGAGCTTTGCAGCAGATGCCATGAGTATGTTGAACGGAACGCGATTGTCTGTCAACGGACTGTACTCAATAATAGGCGTGGACTGGTTAATAGCTGCTGGCATAAACTTCAGCTCTACAACCGCCTCGAGGTTTGCCGATTTAGAGGGACTGCCCTCGAACAATACAATGGGTCCAGTGAATCTAAGACCGTTACAAGACGTGAAACTGAATCATGACGAAGGAAATCGAGAAGAAAGACACGGAAGATCCCTGACGACAAGGGTACCAATTGGACAACATGTAAAGATGTTCAGGCAGGTGACAGCACCCCCAGGCCACGTGAAAGAAAGAGCGTGCCCGAAACAAGTGAATCAAGAAGGTGATGTTCAGAGATACGGTGGGTTGAAGGCGATAAAGAAAGATGAGACCATCTTTACTGCATATGACAAGACAGAAAGGATGAAGGCCAAGATTATGATATTCGCGAGTTCAGACTTCGTATATACCTGCAAGTTTCTGTTTTCGCCTGATGTTATGATGTTGGCAGCGGTCGACCTGGACCTAATGCAATCCGTGTCGATGGCGATCGGAGTACAAAGGCAGACAGATTTGAACCCAATTACAATTGTGTTCGCTGGCATCAGTGACCATCTACAAAGCAGAGGTTACCTGAATAGACTCAGAGAGCCTACGACAGCCGAAGCCGCTGTATGACCAGCTATAAAAGAAATCCTCGAGTCAATGGGTGAAGTGGAGGATACCCTGAAAGAGGGTGACTTCACTAAAATAACATCGAGATATGCACATCTCCCGGATAGACTGAAGTTCGTGTAGGCGATTGTGGCTTGGCTCTCGGAAGGGAAATATGATGTGATCATATCTGCCCCAAATCGCGAGATAGCGATGGAGAATCTGAGGCCACTCAGAGCTGAATTATGGTTTTGATGACAACACCAGAGGCTAACCAGTGGCTGCACATGACCCCTCGGATAGCAGCGTTGGGCGCGGATGCTTTCGAGCAAGGTCTAGTGATGATCAAGAAAATCCATGCCTATTTAGTGAAGGAGGTGAACCTGGCCGAAAATGGTGAAGAGAAATTAGCCGAGTTTGTGAACAGAGTGTGCCAAGTTACCCTAGAAGCTTTCCGGACCCAGAAAGTGAGGGGAGAAGAAGGCTTTGACCGGACTGATAGCATGCTGGAAAGGCTAGGAGCCGGACGGACTGTGTCCTTCTTGGCGAAAATTTACCCATAACTTTTTCGATATTTGATAAAGGAATTCCCCCAAGCAGTAGTGGAAGTATCGATCAAAGAAATACTAGCCTTGTTCGTGACGTTTGGAGCAGTGAACTTTGTGAACGGACCGGCGGTACTGCTCACCGAATAAAATCAAAACTTGAGATTAGGTGGACTTCTAACGTTGATCGCGATAACGCATGGAAACGTGGGAGGACTTAGGAATTTGACGCGCTACGCAGAGCAGATGAGAGAGAATGTGAGGAAGTTCGACCTGAAGCGAGCTACGGATTATTGGAATAAGATAGGAGATTTGAGACATACTCTTATCCAGTACCTCCTGCAGCAGAATCGCTTCCAGAGGAAGGAAGACGTGCGACGACATGTTGGGGGCATGCTCCTGCTAACTGATCTGAGCTTAGCTATGAGGACCGATCCCCTAGCAGTGATCAGAGGAGCCACGAGTTCGTGACGGTCATATATGGACCATCAGTTACGTTTGCATTCGCTGATGTTAAGGTGGAAGCATACAGGACGTCGGTGTTGCACCTGAACCTCAAATCAGCAGTGGGCGGAAGTGCGCTGAATTGGTGTGAGCAGCACGTATTGCGAGAACTTATGAGCGAAGATCTGTTGTTTGCAAAGATATCGGAGCCAGAGATGACGGTCGTCAACTTCGACGGTCACTTCCGTGATCGTATGGGAGAAGTGGACAGAGGGCGCATTGAAGTAATCCCAAAGCTCTGGAATCTGAGGCCCTACGTTGAGAAAAATGACGAGATCACAAGAATTCCTCGACTCACTGCAGCATACCACAAGGTGAGAGAAGAGACGAAAGGTTGGGGTGACTACAAGAAGTTGCCAGAGGAAATCCCTGAATTCCCTCTGATAAGAAGGATGTTGCTCGGAGCATTTTCCGTAGTGCAAACTCCTAGGTTGAGAGCGTTTGAGACCAATGAAAGGAGAGTGGCAAAACTCTCGGAAACGTTGGATCCGCGTTTTGTGGGCAGAAATGGCGCAGTGTTGCAGCATAAGCGATTTGCTTACACGGATCAAGCAACGCAGCGACTCCGAAGCCTGGGGGATTTGACAAGAAATGGGCGAAACTGGATCTAGCGCCTATGAGGATGAGAGGCAGAGCTGAATTACCAGAGGCCTCCTTGATCTTGACGAGTGTGAAAACGGAGTTAACGGTGGGAGGAACGCTACAGACGAAAACCTTGCCAGCACCTTCGGAGATGAGGAGGTCAAAATAGTCTATGGAGAGGAAGAAGATCTGTCAGCAGGCAGGCTAGTCATACCGAAATTTCCGGAAGGGGCCAGAAGTGAAGAGCAAGGATCCTCAAATTCGAAAGAGAAATCAGATGGAGATGATGGGCAGGGAGGAAGCCGTCGACCGGAGGAACCTATGCAACAGGAACCCAATCAGGCCGAGAAAGAAGACGATAAGGCATCGACAGGAGGATTGTCCAGCCTAGACTTCAATTTCCTCAGTGATTTTGAAAGCGGCGCCGATGCGTTGGAGACGACTGAGCCAGCAGACGAGGGTACTTCCACGCTGAAACCCCCGCCAGCTTTTATAGAAACGAGCCGGAATCCGCCGGAGAGCGGACCTCCGAGCAATTCTAAAGATACAGAACAGAGACTCCTCATGGAATCACCAAGGCAAAGAAGAATGGAAGGCGCTGCCAGAGTACTTTTCTTGGGAACGTTGCCCAAAGAAGAGTGGGAGGTGCATCACAGGGACCATGAAAATAGGACGGGATGTAGAATGGACAGAGTAGCTTTTATGGAAGAGGTCTGGACGGTAGTTCAGAGCTACGGTACCCAGTCCATTTTGAAACTAGGTCTCAACCAATCACTAATGCGGGAGTCCTTGACAAACTCGACGAGTGTGAAGGAAGATTGAGTGAGGTATTGCTCGACTCAGCCACTGACGAAAGTGAGGCAAACTCTCCTATCAAGATGACCATGGTGCCAACCACTCTCATGGCAGGAATAAAATCAACTGGTTATAGAACCAAGAGGAGTGACCGCACTCTGACTGGAGCAACATTAGAAATGGAAATACTCAGCCAATGTGGAGAGAGTACTATGAAAGACTTTAAAGTCTCCCATGAACCATGGGAAAGAAAGTGTTGTAGGACAGCTAGTCCCAGTGGAGTATAATCGACTGACAGTGTCGGATACTGTATCAATAGATGAACCCGCCAATGGATACATGGAGATGTTGGAGTACAGAAATTCGGCCAGAGGACACTTGATGGTTCTGGAAGACCAAAGTGCCATGGAAGGTTATTTGGAAACGATGATGCAAGGCAACACCCTGAAGCAGAAAGCATACGGGACTCTGTTATCGTTTGAGATGCATACAGAAACGATAGAGCAGTTGGTGAGCCTTCCATGGAGAGCGGTAGTGTTACGGTTTTTCGAAGAAGAAATGAGAACCACTCCGAAGATACACGCTCTGATAGCAGTACCTTAAGTGAGAACTGAGTTACAACTGAGGTTCGCCTGGTGCATAATCGGACCGACTCACGGGGACTATGATTCAGAAGAAAGGAAAAGATCAAAGGAAGAAAAGGTATTCCTAATGACGAGGATGAGAGATCTGATAACCCAAGAGGAAGCGGCAATAGCGTGCGCGAAGCGGAGAGACGCTCTCTGTTTCATTCGGTTCATCATAGAACAAATGTCAGTGCCAGCATTGAACACCTGTGTCAAGATGTTAAGGCAAGGTGATGAACGAGCGAAAGCCTTGCTCTTGCTAGCACTGCTGGATATGCATCAAAGCAAACTATTGCGAGTGAACATGAGAGAACCCGTGGAACTAGAACCCATGAGGAAAATTAGATTCTCAAACAAAGAGCAGAGGCTCACTAAGGAATCATTGGAAGCACTGCCGAAATCCAGTGAATACTGTGGACCAATCAGGAAGAAGTCCTACAGTTACATGTCCGGTATCATAGGGATAGCGTACAACCCTTTCCTAATTGAGGACATACGCGATTGCTTCTTTGATTACGAGCAAGCAGTGTTGCTAAGATTCTGGAGGTCGAGAATTGCAACGTTAAGAAGCGCTGCTAATCAGCAGGCCAAGCTGGGACTAGTCTTGGAGGAAAAGGTGGCTGCACCTTCAGTGCCAAAATCAGACAACCAGGTATAATTTGGATTGGGATTCTCAGACGAACTGCTGAGAACGAGTTTGATGGTAGTGTGGGAACTTATGAAACCATCATGGTGTCCGAGTCCCAAAGCTGATTCAAAATTACGGGCGACACAAGACATACAAAGGGAATTGAACTCAGACTGTAACCTGCGTGATCTTAACATCGTCTATAACGTGATGACAGCAGCCTCTAAGAGCAACGGAGAAGACAAAGTAGAGTTACCTGGCTGGGAACCAGAGGACTGGTTCAAACCTGGTAGCTGTCTAGCAGAAGTCTGTGGTGCAGATTGCGTGAAGATCTTGGAGAAACAACACAAGCAACTGACAATTTTGTTTGGGAACATTGTGATGAAGGCGAAGACAGAAACGGAGCTTGCTGCGGATTGCCATGGAGGCACCGAGATGAATCTAGTGACTGCACTAGGATTCTACAGCATGTTTAGTTCTTTAGAGTCACTATTGAATCTAGAACAAAAGCATCAGATGGTCACGGCCATCAGTGTAGAAGTGTTCCCAGGAGTTTTGCAGACTGAGCAAAAACACATAGGAAGGTTGAGGGAAGCGATCGAGGCGGAGATGAACATCCGACACACACAGTGAGACATATCGCAGACCGTCGGGAGCGCGACAATTGGTGGGATCGACGTTAGCTCCAATGTGCAAGAGTAGATACCCAGTGCATTTCGTAGCTGTGGATGTGAAAATTACGAGAGCGATCGTGGATCAAGCCTTCTCGGTGCCAAAATGCGTAAGACTAGCGAGAATGTCAGAAAAGTCTTATGAGTTACTGTGCAAAATGTTCTCAGCAGTTCCGGAGAGAACTAAAAATGAGTTAGAATCGATACTGGGAAAGAAGTTCATGGGATACGCCAGTGGGAACTTCAGTGACTTTGAAAGACAGAAGCAGAAAGGATTGACAGTCACGGCTTACAATGCAATAGATGAAAATGATGAAGTCCACCGAGTGATGATGGAAGTGGAACCACTACTGGAAGCTTCGGGAAAGCGTAATTGGAGGAGCATCATGTCAACACATGATGAGTTTCCCTTCCATTGCTTGTTGCAAACATGGTGGTACTCCGGGCGTAGTAATCTAGTATTGATCTGGGACTCTGGAGAGCTGCTCTCCATGGGTTTACCAAACTCATCACGGCCCATAACGATAATGATAGTGGGAGTTATGATGGCTGGAAGCTCATGTGAAAGAGAACAATAGACAGGCGGCGCCAACGAGGGAACAATCGCAGAAGTTGGATTGTCTAAAAGATTTAGATCTTTTTGAGATAATCTACAAAATCTTGAACATTCCGATGGAAGTGAAAAAGATATGGGCCAGGAGACGTCTGATACCATGGTTTAGAGCCAACTTGACTGCATGGTTGTATGATTATGCTAAGAAGCATATGTCAAAGCACAGAAGGGTGTACAGTGCGTATCAGCTGGACATTGGAGCAAGAGCTTTCCAACGAGCTTTTGTAACTCATCGGAATGCAGTGACCACCGCAGTAAAGAGAACTTCCAGGACGAGTGAATGTAATGGAAGGGAGAAAGAAGAGACGTTGAAGGAAGATATGGAGAGAAACGTGACGTTGTGCCTCCACAACAGCTTCTGCCGGAACAGAGAATCTAACGTTGATCCCCTACCTTGTTGTAAACAAAGAGTAGAAGAGCAGAAGTGTTGGGGACTGCTTCCAACAGCGTCAGGATAGCTACCAATGTATCGCAGGACACGGAAATGGAAAGTGCAGAGTCAATGTTGCAGGAGGAGGAGATGGAGCATCAACAAATGGCCGAAAAACAAGATGCAAGAAGAGACGAAATTAGAAGAAATTTGGAAGTTTTAGAACTTTTAAACGACGAAAAAAGAAGAAACAAAGAAGTGATGAAAGAGAAGAAGTTAAAACTCAGAATTGTTTTGTATGTGACAGAAAACTCAAATGAGAAACAAAGCAACCAAGTTGTAATTGAAACTGAAAGAAAACAATTAGTTGAATTTTGAAAGATTAAAGAATTTGTTGCGCTTATAAATTTGCATTTTGATTTTAGTTAGTGGCTTTAGAGATACTTACTATTTATTTAGAAAGGCTTGAGTGAAGAGTATATTTAAATATTCCAGCCTGCATGATTGTTTTTATTCAAATAGGACGACTGATCACTTTGTGGTGACATGAAAGGCTTGGGTAATCTCTTGGAAAGGGAAATTATCTCATTGTTCCTTCTAACCACAGAGTTCCTTAGTTTTAATGTTCAGGAACAATAGCAGCTAAGTTTTTGAAGGAAAGAAGGTTAGTAGGATAATTTTAGCTTGTTGGTTGGCAGGACTGTCCTGCAAACTAACACCTTTTAAAACCTAGGAGAAAAAGTTTTAAATCAGGGCATTGGCGTTAGAAGTTAGACAAAATGTTTTATCTTAAGTCATATCCTCGAAAGTGCAGATTAGTGAAAAAATTTGGAAGGCTGTAGTGATGTAATATGATGCCATTTATATTCTGCAGTGAGTCGATATGGCGTGGATAAAAGTGATTTCGTGCATTTTGTAACTTCTGTTCGATGGCACTGTACCATTTTAAGGAAGACTACGAGATTCAATAGGAACATTGATCGGGCTGTCCAAAGAGTATGTGATATTCAACCAGAATTGACAAAAAAGACATTTCGAACTATTCGCCGTTGACCTTGAGAATTGGCAGTTTTAGAAGATTACCAACGTTATGTAGACGATTAGACAAATCGTGAAGGTCAGAAGATTCTGGAACTTTTAAATTTTAAAAATTCGATTTGTGACGTCACACTTCCGGAAAACGTCGAAACGGCCATTTTTAGATGTAAATCAGAGGAAAAACACAACAACAACGATAGTTGCGAGAGAAACTACGACAAGAAATAGAAAAAGACGTCAGAGTATTAGCAGAGACCGCTCCGAGTTGTAAAGATTGTGTCGCTACAATCGTTAGAAAGCCATTCACACCAACGGTGAAGGGTGGTGGAAACGTGAATTCAGCCTTCCAGAGAGGAAATAAGAGTGTTATTTCTCCGGATTCAGGAATCCGGAGGGGTCTTGAGACCTGAACTCAAATTTTCTCAAACTAACTTTAAGCTTACTGGTCATGCCATGAATCGAATTTATTTAACATCTCAATTCATTTTCTGATTATGAGAAGCTAGGAGTTGCGGGAAAGGGTTGATCCATCTTCGATGGAGATGATGATTTTTATCTACTGAACAAAAACAAAAATTAATATAATCAACTTAGCTTTATAATAACTTAGCTTTATATGCCGTCGATATGTACTTCCGGGCGAATGTTACATCATTTTTCTAGAATTTGCTTATCTCAAAAACTGAAAGGATTTGGTTATTAATATATGGAGGCCAGAATCGCAAAATTTGAGAAAAGTCTGACAAACATCCCACTATTAGCTTGCTAATTCAAACTTGACGAAATAAACGCCGAATTTAAATTGCAAAATCGAAAATAAAAAACTTAACCTTAGCAATATCTGATATAGGTTAAATTTGAAAAAATCTTTGAAACATACAAAAAAATACGTTGAAAAAGGTTAAGCATGGCGAGATGGTGAAGCTTGCATTTAAAAATATAATAGATAGATGAAAGTTAAAAAATTAGGAGACGGGTAGACAGACTTAACCACGTTAATCAAAAAAGCAAGTATACAGACAGGTAGACAGACTTAATTTATCCTCGCAAAAAAATTAGAGAAAATTAATGGCCTTGCGGAAAACTAATTGAAAAACTTTCTTAAGCATTGCAATATATGATATAGCTTAAACATGAAAAAGCTCTGTCGTTAAACATGCAAAATTATTATGCTTAAGCATGAGAGATAGCTGTCACTTGCATTTAATTATAGTACAGATAGATATTGTCGAAAATGGACTTTGAACAGGTATTTTAGAGAGTTAAAAATTGATTATGCGCTTATTTTTGTCCACTAGTGTACCCAGCAATGTCTTTGAAATGCATATTTTATACATAATTTGATTAAGAGTAATGAACGTAGTGAGTACTCTTATATAGGTCTTGCTGAATTTTTTTTGTATTTTTTTCTCAGGAAAATATTGATGCACTTAGGTATTTATGCACTTTTTGAGTTCAATTGAATTTTATCTGCTGAAAGTGACATAAATAGCACCCTCCAAATACGAAAGTGCAAATGGCCCGAAATTTCGTTCACGCTCAATTTGATTTTTCGGGGTTTGCCTTTTTTTCAAGATCAGTGCATTTCTATTGTTTAAAATCTCCACTATCGAACAGCAACAGTGTAAAGGTCACGAAAAACATGATCGACTTCTAATTTCGGAAATGGAAATTAATTATGAGATTTGCTAATGAAAAATTTTTTTACTTATTAATCCAGTTTTCTCAAATTGGGATAATTTTAAATAAAAAAGTGACAAGCATAAATTGTTCTACAAATTCAAAGAGTTTTGAGGCAATCTTTTTTTTCGAAGTTCAAAAGTTGAAGATTTTTGAAAAAACAAGTCAGTTTTTATATCAGTTCTCTTGCGTTCATTACTCTTTTCCAACTGTCAGTTGGCTATGTTTGTGTTCTTTCAAATTTATTTGTAACATTCGTCTACTGCAGTCACACATGAGGCTTAAGGAAAATAGGCCCTATAACCACTGGCTCAAGGGTCAGGGACACCATCTCTTGTGTTTTTCTACCTCAAGAACGGTCGGAGCCAGTTCGGTTCGTTTGTGACATGAGACTACGACCCGTTACAGCTTAAAGGCTACTACTAAAATATCCCCCCACTCTAGAATTAGAAACGTCCCCATACTTAGGTCTCTAGATACCCAAAATACATGAACGCCGTTAAAAACCGGGTTGGAACAATCCGTTAAGTTACTTTTTATTAGACAGTGGAACTTTGATCCATTTCAGATGGATCAACCTAAAACTCGCCTTACCTCAACATAACAATTATAAAACACACTCTAGGAATTTAAATTAAGTACTCACATTGTAGCACGCTCAAGAACCAGGAAGTAAATAAGTCGGTAAGCAACTCAAGAATTAATAAAGTAACTAAAATGAGTTTAATGTTAGTCAGTTTTAATAACAAGAACAAGTTTTTACTCTAGACTGTAAGTTCTCGTGAACCATTGGGACACTCTAGCTGTCCACCTTTCCACCGAAGGTTCACTCTGGTCCAGTCAATAATAGTACTCCAATCACAACAATCCAGTTCGTGGGAATGCTCTCGTCTCTGTTTTAGATGGGACAGCTCTACTCTTGTTCTATTGTGACAGAAATTGCGAATAGCAATTTCCCACTGTTTTATTTAGTAACTTTCCCGCGATTGTTACTCGATCGTTCTGACTTCTCTTTTCTGATTTTCAGTTATCGCGAGAAAATCGTGCATGACAGGTTCCATTCGAAATTTTGAAAAATTAAATTTCACTCCAAAATCAAGTGTTTTTTGCTTCTCTCAAGGTCAAACTTCCGAATATGACCGACTGGCACATACTCCCCAGACTCGAGATCGATGTCCTCATCGCGTGCTGTCTTCTGCCAGTGAGTCCCAGAAAACCGAGTGTTACTCAAAATACAGTGCCAGTGGTCATTTACAGAAGTTTGCAGCAGACTTAAGCTTATCTACACCCCAAAATTCACAGCCATGTAAAATTTTCACACTATCGCTAAACAGCAATCAAAATCTGCACACACCTGCACCCTTGAATTCTTGCTTTCCAAGCCAATCATTTAAAATTTCTTTTGTCCTATTCAATCAGGAAATTGTCATGCAGCATTTTGATTTATATAATAAATATAGTATATTAATAACAATATTTGTTTTGTTAAAACTTCTTTTTCGTGAATCCAAGTTTCACCCGGATCCACGCTCAAGCCCCCCTTTCCCTCTCAAGACTCAAGATCCATTCGAGCCACCTGCTCATCTCGCACTCTTCGCCTTGGAGGTACTGCATCCTGAAGTACTAGATACGGCAAACTGTCTCAACAGTTCTTCTTCATCATCGGAGCTAATCACAATCTCCTCCCAAGCCTTCAGCTGCTCGTAGGATCGCATCCATTCTCTTTGCTCTTGCAACCTCTTTGCTTGGTTGGGTAGTGCCTTCACCCTAGATTCCCGGTTTAAACAAAAGGAGTTGTGCAGGCTCAAGCTCACGTTCTTCGCCAGGTCCTCCTCTAGTCTCGATTCCCTCGCCTTGGTATTGTCTCTAGACATCTTACCCACTCTCTTCCATCCTGTCGTGATTGCATTACGATGGGTTAACAGGGGTCTCTTGAAAGCTTCCGGCCCAATCTCGGCCTGGAACTGTCGATACTCCTTTTGATGTTTTCTCATGTGATCTTTCGTTGTCATGTACAACCAGGACGTCAGCGTCGCCCGAAACCATGGGAAGTACCTCAAACGGCTCCAGACATGTCTGACTTCCGTTGGTATGGCGAATACCTTGCACGCAGTCTCAAACAACTCGAGTCTCCTACTGTAGTCTATCGCGTACATTGACTCAGCCGTTGGCGTCCCCGCTTCCCGATATTTCGTTATATTCTCTTCTATCCATCTCAGAGCCAACATCGTACTCACTACCAAGATCGTCACCTTCTGTCGGTGATCCGGTGGTCCGATCGACCGGATTTCTTCCATATCCCACACCAGGCAAAGGTTCTTATGATCTGGATACCACACCGTTTGCGCTAAACAGTGGCATGGGCATTCTCCATGGGTGATTTCAATGCTCCTGAGGTTACGCTCCCCCGAGGCTTCCAAGAGAGGCTCAAGCTCCATCATTTTCTCATGCATTGTGTCGTTATCTTCCAGGTTTGGAGCACTTCCCACAGGTTTTCCGATCACGTTCTGTCTCTCGTGATCGCTTGTGTTCTCTCTCTCCAACTTCAAAAGTTCTTCTCCCCAGATTTCACTCAAGTCATCTCTCAATTCTTTTGGTACTGTCCCTCTGATTTTTCTCAACAACGTGTGCGAGTGATGCGATATCCGAGCCAACCTCACGCACTTGGGCACTGAGAAGGCCTTGTCCACCAGTACTCTCTGGCTGGATACTTCCACCATCACCATGTGCAGTGGGTAGTGACTTCCGCACAAGTTGGCCATCATTGACCCTATCAGCGATTTCGCGTTCAATGGCAAGCCATAAGCTTCGCTCATGGGAAATCCCATTTCCGCCTCGAGACCAACCTTCCAGCTCCGGATGTGTTTTTGAGTCACCTGCAACACCCCGGGCCATGATTCTACGCTCAACGCCGTCACTAAATGATGTTCAGATTCTAGTCTTTCCAGTGACTGCAGACTACACATTCTCGAGAAGAATCCGAGAGCTGTCGCTATATTCACCGTGGTTCTCGCGTAACACTCCGCTACTATTTGCACTTCACTTTTCTCCCTTTCTGTTATGTCTTCGAACCAAGTGACCAGGTCTTCTTTTTGAAATGACAGTATTCTAACGCATGACCGTCCATCGCAGGTGTGCTCTCCGTTTCCACACGTCGAATCCAGACAGCTACCCGGCTCCAATTTCTTTGCTGACCCGGGATTACTAGTCTTTTCGCTTGGCTCTTGCATCTGAGGTGAAAT
Organism: Symsagittifera roscoffensis; assembly: GCF_963678635.1. Lineage (NCBI taxonomy): Eukaryota > Metazoa > Xenacoelomorpha > Acoela > Convolutidae > Symsagittifera > Symsagittifera roscoffensis. The sequence goes on from NC_087062.1 coordinate 31,573,513, forward strand.
TAGCTTATGCAGCACACTCAACTTTGCCAGATCTTCATCTTCCGTTGGTGCTAACCTCACTCGCTCGGTGGCTTCCTCGATCAGACTCGCGTGGGGATGTGGACACCAGGAGGGTCTTAATAGCTTCCATACCACTCCCAAGTTCGTGGTTAACAAGCCATTTCCATCGCCCATGTTCACTTCAACTCTCTTGTTTGAACGCGGTATGCTCACCACCTCTGGTGTTTTCTCAAGAATCAGGCACAGGCTCGGCCCCTCTTTTTCCACCGCGTCTATTTCCATTATTCTTTCTGTCCAAAACTTCAGTAGCTCCGCTACCTCATGGTTCCTGTGGGCGCCTCCAGCTTCCGAGTCTAAGAAGGGGTTGTAGGCTATTCCCATTACTCCCGACACATATTGGTATTCCCCCTTCTCGCTGAGTCTCGAGTACTGCTCTGACGAGGCCAGGTAACGGTGAACATCATGTTCTTCTTCGAACTTCTTATTATAAAACCTCCGCACCTCGTCTAGCTTTCTGTGGTTCTCTAGGGATTGTCTGGAACCATCTTCCTTCTCTATTCCTGTACTCTGAAACACGTTCAAGATGATCGTTGAGACTCTTTTTTCCATGGTTTTACTTCCGCTTGCTCTCTGTTGGCATGTCAGGATGGTGCTATCAGACATCATCGACATTATCCATCTCAAGAAACACGTGGCATCCTTTCTTCTAGCCAGGCTCAAACCTGAATTGTCCCTGGCTACGTGATGCATCAGTGCCTGATACACATCTAGCTTCTTGCTTCCCAGCTTCAGCCTGTCATACGAGGTCAGTGTTTCCAACTCTATTCCTACCAGACTCCAGGTGAACATTAATTGTCCTGCAGTTCTAACGAAGGGATTCGCCATTAATGGTGGTGCTGATGAGGGTGTCCTCATTGCTTCTTCAAAATGATCCCTCAACAAACTCTGCCAGGACCTCTTCAGATGATTTGCCATTTCTATTTTATTAACCTCGGCCTTTTGCTGGGTGGCCCAATTACGTCGCTTGCGAGCTACTCCACTGTCCAACTTCTTCCAGCAGTCCTCCATTTCTTTCAATGTTTCAAGGGCCACCCACCACGTCCGGGAGGTGTTCCTCGTCTTGTTCCTTTCCAATGGATCACTTGTCACTCGCTTGCCCGTGGCCTGGTGTGCCTTCGAGATCCATTCTTTGCCGACATCTACTTCCCATGTCTGTCCGTTCGTTGAACCTCTCTTCACGTTTATCTTCTGAGGCTTGAAGTCTTCCTCCGATGTCGAACTGGTGGAAACCTCTATTTCCCTCTCTACTTCAAGTGGTCTTCTGAGCTCCGAGCTGCTCTTGTATGCCGCCGTCTTGCATCTAGCCAAAACCATGGGCGCCGTCTCTCTCAAGTTTCCTTCCGAAACAGCATCCACTGAAGGACTACCCAATCCTTCCACTTCTCTCTTCCCCTTGCGAGTCTTCACATCTCTACTTGAGGGTGTTGTGGCTACCATCACTGATTCGACCTCTCCATCCACTCCTTCCAACTCTTGCCTCCCCCCTGCTCGAGCCTTAAGGATATTAGTACTTTTAATCATATTACTAGTCCCAACCTTATCCCTTTTTATATCATCAACCATTTTATCTACAGTTTTTTGTCTCCGAGTAGAGCTGTCCTCACATTTTTCTTCTCTAGTCTTCGATCGTGAATTCCTCAGCTCTACCAGCTTGCTCAGTAGCTCTTTTCTCGCCTTCTCATCTAGGCCCGTTCCTATCAGAAGCGGTTCTCCAAATCTTACGACTGTGTCCCACAGTTCCTTCTTGAATTTGTCCAGCGTCGTCTCGCTGCCCACTTCTTGATTGAATTCTTCCAAGAACTCCTGCCAAGCATCGTCCTTCAGTGATCCCAGGAATATGTCCCTGTTCCCTTCGAAAGTGTTCTTTTCCCTTTCCTCCGAGCTCAAGAGTATCATCCCCATATTGAAGGTCTCACTTGCCAATGGCAATTCCAGATCCTTCCGGGGAGACGGAATCAGGGGTGGTGTGGCAGTATCTGCCCAATTCTCCTCGCTCAAGTCTTTCAACAGCTCTTGAGTGGTGAGCTCCTCCCCTGATGGCCCTGGTTCAGGCGTATTCCCCACTTCCATGTCTTCACCGGCTTCACTGAGAGTTTCATCCATACTCTCTTCTTCTGACTCATGTCTCCTTCTCTCGAGAATTTTCTTAAATCGGTCCTCGACGGGTCCGCTCCTCTTGTCTCCAGGTGTGTCCACGGACAGTGGTGATGGTGTCGTAGGATCCAGCTTTTTGTATTCCGTCAGTGCTACATGCAGTTGACCTGCTGCATCTAGTTCTGTTCCTTCCTGTCTTATTTCCACCTGTTCCAAGCCATAGGGCGCCTTATATTTTCTCGTGGCAAATTTCATGTCGTCCACCAGTGCGACGTGCCCCTCCATCACGATCATCCTGCCATCATCCCATATGGGTAACATGTTCTCAAGTCCCTCCTTCTCTAGAGTTCTCAAGACCTTCCGCACCTCATACCTTGGGGGCTGCGAACCTCTACTCTTTTTCGCTTGCGTCGTCCACGAATTTACCTTCATCTCGCTGGTATGGAAGTAGACCGCCGCCGTGTAGCCAATGAACAGGGGGTCCCAGCCATCAGTGAAATCTTTCTGCATTTCCTCCGTCGTCATCCTCGCCATTATGGAGGGAACTACCAAGGGACTATTCATTCCTAAGGTCATCCTCCTGACTATTGGGAACTCAGGCATGGTGGCTGGGAGGATTTCTTTCTCCATTATGGTCTCCAGCTCCCTCTTCACCAGTGCGAAGCACTCCTTCCAGGCAGGAATTCTCAAGATCTCTCGTCCGTCCGCCGTCAATGGGTTCAAGTTCCAGAATTTGGGATACATTTCGATGGGACCCTCTCGCTTGCCTCCCATTCTACATTGCATTTGCCCTCTGAAGTTGTACACTATTACCTCGGCATCTTTCACCTTTCCAAAGAGTACCGTGTTGCTCATTCGCCCTCTGAGCACTTCCTGCTGACACCAATTTAACGCCGTCCCATCCAGTATACTGATAAGACTCAAGTGCGTTACAGAGTGACGATACGTTGTCACCAGGGGGTCTGGGAACGCGTACGTCACTGCTGGACCATAAATGCAGGTCACCACCTCCTCTAGGCCCCGGATTATCCCCATTGGGTCCGACCTCATTGCCAGGCATAGGTCCGTCAGCAGAGGCATCCCTCTGTTCGTCTTCTTCCATTCTTCTCTCGAAGTTGGATTCTCATCTTCACCCGTCATGTGCCGATTTTGCATCATGAGGTATTGTACTAGCAACGTCTTCAACCCTGCGGCACACTTGTAGGAGCTGGTTTCAATGCTCGTGTGGACTCTCCCCATGGATAGAGGCTCTCCATATTCCATTAATCGATGAAACGACACCAATTCCCCATGGGTCAAGAGTACTAGTGCCAGGTACCCATCAACTCGAAGTGTCTCCACTCCTCGACTAAACATGTATGCTGGGCCCATGTTGAACAAGTATCTGGGGTAGACCAAATACAGGGCCAAGAGCAGGCTGATGGGCATGCCCAGTATCTCCTGCACGAAGGCTCCAAAGATAGTCGCCGTGGTACCGAATATTCCTGCCAAGAATTCCTTCTCCCAGCAAGGACTCAAGAACTTGAGAATCTCGTAATCCCTCCTAGTCTTCAATTCGCCTTTGGCGTGCTCTCTCCAGAACCCTCCAATCGTCACTTCATTGACGGCCGAGACAAATCTAGCCACCGTCATGTCTCTTGTTTCGGCCAGCTCCAGTTGTTTCTCCAGAAAACTCCAGACTTGTTTCACGAGGGGTGGTGCTTCCTCCCTTGTCTTGTTCGTGGCGTTCTCCAGCCTTGGTGTCAAAAATGGCCACCAGCCATTCTCTTGAGTCAAACGATATTTCATCGATCCTAATTGCTTTTCCGTCTCGGCCACATTTCTTCTCTCGTTACTGGGACCTCTAGACTTGCTGGTGGAGTTTGTGATCTTCACATCCATACTCCGAAACCACAGGCTGGCCGTTAATTTGCTTATCGCCGGGTGATCGTCCCCGATGACTGGGCTGAACTTGAGTTGCCTGGCAAAGTTCGATATCTCTAGCAACAGCACCTCGTCTAATACGATCAGGATGTCGGCTAGTCCATAAAAGCCCCTCAGTGCATGAGATATGTCAGCCCATGCCGCCGCCAATTCTGACTTGCGAAGCCTCAGGTTCGATGGCTCCAACTCCCGATTGGGGGCTGCCATTAGAATCCGCCATTCACTCCCTTCTGCTATCAGGATCAAGACCGCGTACACGAACTGTAGGGCGGGTGGCATATTCGCGTATCCAGGGGATGTGGTAAACACCACCTTCGTCTTGGACCCGAATCTCGAGACAACATTCTCTTGCACTTCATTCATCGCCGCAAACAACGCTTGAATGGCTTCCCATATCTTCCTCGATGTCGGAATTTCATCGCCCTTTAGTTGCTCAAGAAGTCCCATCGCGTGCAGGTGATCATTCATCCCTGCAAACAACAGCAGCTCAGGTTCACAGGGCATCTCCGACTTTATTGCCACTACCAGAGTTAACATCTGATTTAATTCAGCTCCTGGCAAAGAGTATATCAAAGTCTCCGGCCAGAAAACTTGGGAGACGTTCCTTCGAAGTCTGATCCCGCCACAATGACTACTCTCGCAGCAGCTGGATCTGCTCTATCATAAACTGCCAGGGTTTTGGCCAGCTGGGTACTCCCACAGGGCTTCCCGTACCTGGGATCTTCCGCCAATTTCGAGCCTTCGTAAGCGGCATCTGGCAATCCCGTTCCTCCCGGATTGAGTAGCTTGTCTACCACCTTCAACTGTGCCGGGGTTGCCAACCTGATCCTGGCGATGCTAGTTCGGTGCTTGGGAGGTTCTGCTATAAGTCCAGGACTCCCCAGCAGCTTGAGAGGTCTGTAGTTAATGGGTCCCATGATCGCTTTTGTGGGAATTCCCGTCAGATCTGTGGTCTCTCGAGAAGTGCGCCTCATGAGCTTTCAACCAGTCCACGCAATGATGCCTATTCAAATCCTCGTGTGACACTCGTTCGATCCCCAGGGTTTCCACCAATTCTTGCCTGCATTCCAAACTCTCTAGATCCAGTTCTTTCACCTTCTCAGGATATCTCAAGCGAGCGGTCTCCATAGACTTATTTTCCCGTTTGCTCTCTGCCACTACCACTGAGGATATCGCCGAGCTTGGAGGTGTTGATGACGTCACCTCCTCAGACTCCAATGGCGTGGCACTCTGCAATCTGGTCTGGCTGCTCCTTGAACTGTCTCTAGTGTCAACTCTCGGTCCCAAGCGACCAGACAAGGCCCTTGAGGCAAGGAATGGTGGGTTCGGAGGTGGTCCTAATGTGAATTGGGCTGTCTCTAGCAGATCCGCCTCCAGCGCATTTATGTGTTCTTGGAAGACGTCGTTTAGCCACTCTGCTCCCCTCGGTCTATCAAAATGGATTCCATCACTGGAGGTGTCTTCAGGGAATCCCTCTTTCTCCATGCGCTCTGCCACGTCCAACAGTCTGACAGGGAGCACACTCTTCCGGTGGATGTCTCTTATCACCTTGTTTAGGTTCCGCACCTTCTCGTTCATCTCCAAGGCGTGCTGATCAAACATCATGTTGTAGGGGACAGTACATATCGTCAACAGGATGGGGTCCATCTGAATCCTCAGTTCCTCAAGAAGGCAGCTCACCTTATCGTGCAGCCTCGTTATTTTCCTCCTTCACCCCTTGATACATCGTTGGTCCCGACCATCAGGGTCACCGTGTATACTTTGGTCATCCCCAGCATGTCAAGCGTTGCCAACATCTGTGGCGTGGCAGCTCCAGCGAAACTCAAGATTCCCGTCTGCCAGTGCGATCGGATCCGGGTCAACACCCGCACCAGGCTGTCCCCTACGATTAGATGAACCGCACCTTCTGGTACCCGGGGTGGCGCCAAGTACTGCACCCAGGCCGCATCATGAAAGCAGTCTCTCCTAGCTTTCTGCTCCGTACTCCAGTCCAGCCGATTGTGCCTGTGGTACCTCCCCTCTGTATTCTTCTTATAACTCAAGATCACGACACTCCTAACCGGCTGTTCCCTCCACGTCGGGGGAAGCTCCGGTCTTGCCGAGCTCTCACGACTCTTTTGTCGCAATCTCTCGCCCAGTTCTCTCAGACGCGATGAGCCGCCGCTCACCTGACTGTCACTCGAGGTCGAGGTTGGGGTATATCCCGGCAGCTCCACATCCATCAGTGGGCGTATGGGTTGCGTCTCTAGGCTACGCAAGGAAGACGTTGCGTCATTCGGTATCCAAACTTCCAACCCTTCACTCATGTGTTCTCGGGCCTCGCGGTCAAGGTTGAACCGTGCTCTTGCTCTGGGGGCTTCATCCACCTCCATGCGTGACTCTGGCCTCGAGCTGGTGACCACTCGCTCCTTCGGCCTGGCTCCCTTCTGTGCATCAAGCTCGCGTTGTCGTTGTTCTATTCTGTCCAATTCCAACCTCAGTTGATCACGATTTGCGGCGTTCTCCCGCACCCTTAACTCCTGTTGATGTTCAGCTTTTTGCATCTCAAGCAACCTCAGAGCCTGGTCTCGCTCGTTGACCGCCTGGTCCCTTTCCAGCTGAACCTTCTCCTGATCCAGTTTTGCCTGATCCCGATCGAGGTTCGCCTTATTCCTTTCCTTCTGCGTCTTCTCGAGCTCTTTCTTTAGAACACCTAGATCCGGATATGCCTCGGTCGTCTGTTGCGTTCGTGACATCGATGGCACCCTACTCGAGCTCTGGCTTGTGGATCTTACTGTTGGCCTAGTCGGTAGTGGGAATTCCCCTGCGCCATATTCGGTATTGTTATTCAGGCCAGGATTCCTTGCCAAGTCAAAACCCCTTACTCCTCCATCCACATTCCAAGACAACCATCTGGTCTGCTCTTGGTTCGATATTCCCTCGGTGGTGTAGCCGATCATCAAGACAGCCTCCGTTGCAGACTCCCTGCACTCACCCTGGTCCTCCAACTGGAGGATGGCATTCAGCATCACCGCCATTCTCTCGTCTATTTGGGTGTAGTCCAAGTCCCTCAGGCGTCTGTACAGCTCATCAAGAGTGGGCTTCTTCAGGGCCGCGGGCACGGATTTCCATAATCGGTCTGCCATTCTTCGTGACTTCGGGATGTATACAGGTATGTGTTAACCAGCTCAAGAATTACCTTACCAGCTCAAAAATTACCTTACCGACTCAAGTATTACCCAACTCAAGAATTCTCTCGAAATGTTCCCTTGCAAATACTTGCTGTAAGTGCCGATTATCGCGAGTTCAATCAAGGTTTCTCTCTCTGTTTCTCGCTTGAGTATAGTTGGATTTTCAACTTTGTTTTTCAAACTTGATCTGAAAACAGAAAGCATATTGAAACTTGACATGTCATGTTCCTAACCTAGAGACCCCCCTTTTACCAGTATGGTTAAAATCTTATCATTTTCATATCACTTAAAACAATTCAATTGGAATTCCCTTAAAAGCATGCAGATTCATTTTATGTTTTAGCACCGTTAACTCGTTTTAAAATTTAATTGTCATGCCAATCATATCTTTAAGATCCCTTTACCTGCGCCGCACCCCAGTACCTAACTCAAGACTCCTCCCTCACACCCGACTCGATACCCCCATGTACCCGACTCAGGCGATGCTCAAGTAGTACTTCTTATGAAGATACACCATTATTTCAGTTTCTGCAAAGACCACATGTAGGATAGCGTACAATTCCCTCGGGCTCAGTTTGCCCCTGTTCGGGTCATACACCGGCATTGAGACTCCTGTTATCCCTCTTTCAATCATGAAGTCTCGTAATCTTGTTAGTGCCAATATCACGTGTTCGGGATCTATTGTGTTCCTGTCATTGACCCTCGTTACTAGGAAGCACAGATATTTGCCCGGGACTTGTGCCACTGACGGTGGAAGCGCTGCCATCCCTCCCAGTCCTGGTCTCTGTCTGAACAGAAACTCTACATTCTGGTACTCTCTTTTGAAGTCAGCTTCCAATCTTGATTTGAAACTCATGTCCGCCGTGATGCAGATCGCGCTGGTCCTGTTTGACAGGATGAAGTCGCTATCTGTTATCATGATGTTCTCCGAGTATTCATTGGGTATTTCGAATTTCGTTTTGAAATTCCGACCTATAGTAGGCTCTGGCTCTTCTTCCTCCAGTTCCAATTCGCTCGTTTCTCTCACTTCCTTGAGCTTCTTTATCATCAAATTTTCGGTGTGGGTAAGTCCTACCCCCACTCCCCGGACAAAAATATTTATCGACGTCCCCGTCGATGTTGTCGGGTTTGAATTGTACTGAGGAATGTCCAGTGGCCTGTCTGTTGCCGTCATTCCGAAAAGAGGGTCCTCTGTCTTCATGTAATTTGCTGCTGATACATCGACTTGCTGAATGCTTTGTCCTTCGCGGCTCTCGTCTTTGACATCACGCATCCACTCTAGAATCCTCAAGTTCGTGTTCTCCCTCCTCTCTATCTCACTCTGTTCGAGATCCGTTTCTACTTCTGGCGTCGAGTAATCATCCTGCGGATAATGACCACCATCGTCAATGACCTGCCATTCCTCTCCAGCTTCCAGTTCGCCTGCCTTCAGTAATTCCTCGCCCAATTTGTCTGGCTGTATCTTATCGATCAAGAAGTCATCCCCGTACCTGTTGTACCTCATGCCTGTGCGTTTGCGATTGCCAGTCCTGGTTTCCGGTGGTGTTGTTCGATCCGGTTCCATCCTTTTCGGCACCTCGTCTTGCTCCGGGTCGTTCCAGTCTTCTTCTACAAATGATCCTGCATCAGACTCCACTCCTATCTTTTCATTGTCGTCCAAACTCAAGTTCTCATTACCATCATTTTTCTCTCTAGTGCCTTTCTCATTCACTTCACACGCTGGCTCTACCACCAGGTACTCAAGACCCTCCATGTCCTTCGGTATGCACCAATCCTCTGGAGACGGGACGTGAGGCTTCAGATTTTCATAATGTGCCGCTCGCCCAGTACTCAAGCGATAGAATCGTCCTTGTTGATGAACCTCCGTTATCATGAATGGTCCCCTCCACTTCTTGAGTAGTTTCTTTGTTCCCTTGGGCGGTATGACATTTTGGAAGACCCACACGTATTGGCCCACTCCATATGGCTTTGCTCGTAATATTTTTTCGTCGTATTTCCTGCGTTGCCTCATTTGCGCTTGCGCAGTGTTCCTCCTGCATAGCTCGTTCAATTCCTGTTGTCTTTTGATCGCTTCTTTCACGTATGCCTGAGGCGACGTCCTTTTCCCTTCGTAGTCCGGGTAAAAGAATGTCAGAGGCATTGCTCTCTCCCTGCCCGTCAACATCATGAAAGGACTGATGCCCGTAGTTGAGTGCTGTGTACTGTTGTAGGCTCCTACTACCTGTGGCAGGTATTTGTCCCAGTCCGTCATGTATCTTGAGCAGTACACCCTTAACATGTTGACCAGTGTCCTGTTTTGTCTCTCTACCAACCCATTGGTCTGTGGATGATAGGTTGTCGAGTGTGCTTGAGCAATGTGCGATCTCTTCATCAATTCTTTTGTCAAGTCCCCTACAAAAGCTTTGCCGTTGTCCGACTGGAAAGTCATTGGACAACCATACCGCGATATCCAATGCGTTATCAGATGATCACATGTCTCCTCGGCCGAGGCTGTTTGGCACGGGACCGCTTCCGCCAACTTTGTGAAGTGATCTATTTTAACCAGTATCTGGTTATATCCCGACTCCGTCATCCAGATTTTTTGATGGTCTATCTGCACCACTTCATTGAACTCTGAGCTCTCAACGGACTTGAGGGGAAACTTCATCTTCCTTGGGTCTTTTACCTGGAGACATGCCAGGCAGGCATTCACCCATCTCTCGCAAGCTTTTCTCATTCCTGGCCAATCAAACCTGTGAAGTATCCTTTGTTGTACTTTGTCTATCCCCTGGTGGCCCATCTGGTCGTGCGATCTGAAAAGCACCTCCGTTTGATACAACTGTGGCAGTATGATGAGGTTGTGTTTGTGTAATATCTTCTCCTCATCTTTCCTCTTGCATGCTACCACCCCATCAGCTGTGTGGTAGAGTAAGTCTTTTTTCTCTTTGTAGAACTGGCTCAAGATCTTGTAGCTGTCTTCCTCGAGTTCCCCCTTCTCCTTGACCCCCGACTGGATCCATTTGGAGAGGTTACTTGTCATTTTGTCATTTTGGGCTCTTATTAGGTCTGACAGCCTATATCTTGCCTTGACATGCTCCTTTAGCGCCATGATCTGTCCATTCATCTCACCAGGTTTGTGGATGTCATCACTCAGCTTCACGCATATCATCCTTTTCACGATTTTCATATCATCTTCTGGCACCAGATTTGTTCTGACGTTTGAGTTGCATGATAGTTCTCTGTATGGCTTCCTTGAAACCGCAATTCTCTCAAGTTCCTCACCACCTCGTATCTCCTGTATCTCCAGATTGTACGTTCCTGATGATGGATCCGTCTGTAACTCCCTGTCGTGGTGCCTTGTCTTCTCTTCCGCCAGTATCATGCACAGACTGTCCTGGTTTTCGCTGCTCTCATCCGAGTCTTCATCCCATCCTTCACGCTCCCCGGACAATTTTCCTTCTCCGGTTCCTTCTTCCGTGAACCTGGAACACTCCCCGGACTCTTGACCTAGTCCCAGGTGTTCAGTATCTTCCTTGAACGTCACTTTCTTTTTCCTAACCTTGGTCTGCTCCAGAATGTCTTCGGGGATTTTATCAACTAGTGACCGCACGACATCTTTGCTGTCAGTGACGCTTCCTCTTGATGAGTCAGTATCGTTCACTGTCTCTTTTCTCCGAAGTATAGTGAATTCCGGTTTCTCTTGACCCTTCTCCTGGATCACGGGCTTATCATCTGATAGTTTCTCGAGCAACCTCATTAAGTCATCATCTATCTGTGCAGTTCCTGCTTCCACCTGGTTAAGATCATAGCCTTTTGCCTTGAGCGTCTCCTTCACGATCTTCGACTTGAGTATAATCTCAATCGGAATCCTCTTGCTCTTCCTCAAGATGGTCTTCTCTGGAGGCTCTTTAGGCAATTCAGGATGATCTTCTATCGGTTTGCCTGACTTGTCCAGCCATCTCGTGAGTGGAAGACTGTCGTACGTTTCCTTGTCCATGAATGAGAAGCCATCTTTGATTTCAGGTCTGTCTGCTTCTCTTTGCTCTTGTCTCTCATAGAACTCCGTCTTCTTACTCAAGCTGTCGGCATTCTGATGTTTATCTCGCGTTCTATGCTCAATTATCATGTTGTATCCGTCCAGGCGAACTATCCACCTCCCAATGTAACTTTGGTCCATTGAGTACGTTTTCAGCCAGCTCAGTGCTCTGTTGTCGACTCGCAACTTGAATGGTTCACTGCCCAAGTATGCCCTGTATTTCTCGACAAAGGTAACCACCGCGAACATCTCAGCTTTCGGTGCTCCTTACTTCATTTCCGTGTCACTCAGGACTTTGCTCCCGTACGCTATTGGTCTCAAGACTGTCTTCCCATTCCATTCTTGTTCTTGGTGGAGAATCCCAGAAATCGCGACTACCGACGCATCCGTGTCCAGCACGTACATCCCTTTCTCAGTCGGCATACCCAGTACTGGTGCCTCACATAGCTCTTTCTTTATCCTCTGGAATGACTCTTCTGCTGCGTTGTTCCACGTGAACTTCTTGCCCTTGTGTCTCGTTAATTGTTGCATCGGGTATACCTTGTCTGCATAGCCTTTGATGAACTCTCTATAATAGTTAGCGAAACCCAGGAAGCTCATCAACTGGTGCTCTGTCTTCGGTGATTTCCAGGTCAGGACTGCTTCCACGGCGTCCGTATCAGGTCTGATGCCGTGCTTGTCTACCATCCTGCCCAAGTACTTTATTGAGTCCTTGAGTATCTCGCACTTTGATGGTTTACACTTTAGCCCCGACCTCTTCATGCATGCAAACACTTCGTCTAGTCTCTCAATGTGGTCTTCCAGTGTTGGCGTCGCTATTACCACGTCATCCACGTAGCACATTACCAGGTTGCCATACTTCTTCGTTACGCCTATCAGCGCGTGTGCCATCAACCGCTGAAACGTGGCTGTGGCATTGCAAAGTCCAAACGGCATCCGTTTCCATTGAAACAGACCCAACTCGCAGGCAAACCCTGTCTTGTCCCTGTCCTGCTTCCTTAGTGGTACTTGCCAAAAGGCTGAGCCTAAATCAAGAGTCGTAAAAAATTTTGCATCACCTAACTTCGAGAGGCTCTCATCAATCCTAGGTATGGGATAGGCATCCTTCACCGTGACGGAGTTCAGGTATCGAAAGTCACAACAAAACCTCAACTGGTCGCCTTTCTTTTTGGCCATCACTACTCCACACGCCCACGGTGATTTGGATGGCTCTATCATGTCATATTCTAGTAACGTCTCGATCTCTTTTCTACACGCGTCCGATTTGTGTGGGGTCATGCGCCTCGCCCCCTCCCTGTGTGGTACCGCGTTTTCCTCAAGTTCTATTTCATGCTCAACGAAATTGCAACACCCGATATCCGCCTTATGCCTCGAAAAAACATCCTCATTCCGCTCTAGTACGTCCTTGATGGCTTCGAGCTGTTCATCTTTCAGTTTGCCCCTCAAGTGTTCAATCTCCGGCAGAACCGGTTTTTCATTTTGCATTTCATCTAGTGTGGGTCGCTCTGGAAAGTTCGAACAGCTCGAAAGACCATCATCCGTTTCTGACTTAAGTGATTTAATAAGACCTGAAGAATCTTTTATTTTCTGCAATCGTCTCAAGATACAAATTTTGTCCCTGTGATTGGGACAATCAACAACTTCATTTTGTTTTGGGTTCTCAATTGTTTCATATCGAGTTTTAACCGGTAAAGCATATCCTAGTTTCCTCCCTCTCTGTATCGTGATCGGTATATCAAGGGTATTCAACAAGACACTGACGCAGAGGCCGCTCTTCGTTATCGAAAATGATCTTCCTAAAACAGCAGCACTTTGACTATTAGGATTCGGAACTATGCACACTTGCTTGTTGTCACTTAGTTCATTGTAATTTTTCATCCTCAAACTTACGATTGCCGCTTCATTAGCTTTTAGCCTCACCCTCCTACTCAAGAATACCGGTGCTTTGTTTTCATTTACCATTATTAAATTTACCGGTTTGATTGCGTACCTCCTATCCGGGTTCCGTATCCTGAACATTGCGTTATTTAAATCAATCGTTACGTCGAAATTCCTGATGAAGTCTCTGCCCAAAATGAATTGGTCAGATTCATCTAGGTTTTCTACCACGATAAAGCTCATCCACAGGTTACGTTCCCCCAAATTGAGGGCTATTATCGGCGTCCTGCCCAGCACCCGTAGGGCCCCTTTGTTTGCAGCTGACAGCCGTATTCTCGAGTCTATCAAGTCGCCTTTGTCAAAGCCCATCTTCTCCCAAGTTTCGATTGGTATAACGCTCAAGACTGCTCCCGTGTCAAGCAACCCACGCAACTGAGTCTTTTTGCCACTTATATCCAGCACGTGCCCTGTCACATCTGCCTCCGTCCCGATGTGCATTGCATCTTCCTCAAGCATGGCGCAGTGTCCAATCGATCTCACTTTTAATTCTTCTTTCCCTACGTAGATTTGTCCAATCAGGTCTTCGTCACATGTTATCATCGTCTTGGTATAGATGTTAATCCCATCTATATTTAGCATCACCTCGTGTGGACCGTAAGCTTCAGTATATCTGCTATCAACACGTACCGACTTGCTGCCCCCTCTCATGAGTAGTGCTCTCAGTGCTCTAGAAGTCGTTTGTGGGCTTATACCACTCAAATAGTCTGCATACACGTCAATGTGCATTATTGTCTGGTCGCTCGGCTCGCCCAAGTTTCTGGTTACCTCGTGGCCGCCCACTGTGATTATTGACATTATCCTTGCCCCGATTTTCGATATGCCAAAAGGTTTACCTGTCACCATTTTCACAGTATTGCAATTCCCTGTCTTCGTTGAGCCTGGTACAGCCTCTGGTATTTGTTTCGATCCGGTTAATGCTTCGTTAAAATTCTGTCTTTCTATCTCCAGCTTTAGTCGTTGCTCTATTTCTTTCGCAGCCAGATCCTGTTTCACTTTGGCAATTGCTTCCGTCGCCGCTTTCTCATAATTTATCTCTAGAGAGTTCCCTGCCGCGGATTCTATGGCATCATTAACATGTGATACAGCTTTCACTGTCTTCGTCGGCAATTCCGTGCTTGGTGCTCCTAAGTTCCTCGATTCAAATTCGTTTTGCCTGTTCCGCTGATTCTGCACCGCCGCTAATGCCAACTTATGTTTAGGGTGACTCTGGTCCTTGACCGCTTCCCAGAACAAGGGACAATCCATTCGGAAGTGCCCCTCCTGGTTACAGAAGAAGCATCTTGCGCCTATCTTGATGATTAAGCCAGTATAGTACTCGTGTTCCTCCATCTGGCTCATGTCCTCCTCATCTGGTGCATATCCTAGACTCTTCATGCCTTGTTTGTATGTTGTGCAGTCAGCCACGTGGTGATCCGCCGACCCGCAGTTCGCGCATGATCTGCGCTTGTCCATGTCATCTCTAGGTTTGTACCATGACGACCTCTGCGGTTGACTTCCCCCTTGCGTGTTCCTGTTTTCTGAATACGAGTATTTCTTGGGTTTCATCAGCATGTATTCCCTTGATTTCTGTCTCATTTCTTCTGGGGTTGGTGCGCTGTCTTTCGACAATGTGTAGTATGTTGCTAACATTGTCCTTAAGTCGTCACTTTTTACCCCATCAATGAACTTCGAGGCAATGCTAAAGTTTCTTCTGTTTGTCGACTCCTCTGGGTTACTCCTTCTTCTCAAGCTCTCGAGATCATCTAGGAACCGATCTATTGACTCGTCGTCCCTCTGCCTTCTATTTTCAAATCGCATCATCGCTTGGTGACCCTTCATGCCTGACCCGAATCGATTCAGCAATATCTCGAAGATCTTGTCCGCGGTATCGCGTTCTTCTTCTTTCTTCGCAACCACGCATTTTAATGCTGTGCCTTCTAAATTGCTGAGTATGGCTGTGCATGCTTGTCTTTCATCGTTCAAGTTGTCTTGCTCTAGATGTAATCTCATCACTTCCACCCACGTGTCAATGCATCCATCTGAGTCGTCTTTGAATTCTTTTGGCTTCTTGAATGTTTTTCTTGATTTCCCATCTCTCCTATCGCTCGAGTTAGTGTTCCTCGTGGCGAAGGCCTCTAGAGTCCTGTTCATCATCTCCCAAGTGTTTGCCCATGTCATAGCATCCGGACCTGCGTTGCTGTTAGCTGTTGAGTCCCCCGGACCAGTCGTTGTACTTTACATTCCATTCTTCATGATTGTTTTAGCAGCTGTTGGTGCTATGCTCACCGTATCCCGGGTTAAGGGCAACGGTGTCGATTGCCGTTTGTTCCTTTGTGGTTCCACAAAGTCAACTCTGGTGCCTTGCGTGCGATCCGCTGCCGGTCTTTCTTGTGAGGTAGAATTACTCAAGATTGCATCCAATTTCGCCTGTATTGCACACGAACTCTCGGCCTGATTTTTGCTCATTGTGTCCATTCTCTTTTCCAGGCTACCTAATTGGCTGTTGACATCATCATATCGGTTTTTTAACTGTTGCAAATCTTTTTTGATGTTCTTATCTCGTTCTTCATTGGTGGTTTCTACATTATCTGACATCTCCTTGAGTCTCTCTTCTGTTGCCTTGGCCAGGTTAAAATAACTATCCAGATACTCGTTTTTGTTGTATCTTAATTCTTTTCTTATCACTTCTCTGTCCTCTTCGCTGTGCTTCAGCTTTTTGTCGATCTGATTCAGTTTCGCCATCAAGTCACCTAGCTCAAGAGTAGCCTCTTCATGGTCAGCCGTCGGTTTTTCTTCGGCCGTCGCTTCTGCTCTAGTTTGTTCCTCTCTCGGATTGGCTTCTGTCGTCTTCGTGCTCACTGTTCCAAATGTTCGTGCTCTTTCAGCTTTTGGTTCTTCAGTCACGTTCTCTTTCGTTTTTATTCCGACCATCATCGCCAACCTTTCTGTAAAAGATGTCTTTTTTACTTGAGAGTCTTCTTTCACCGTTTCTTCGGTGTTGCCTATTGCATCTTCCACGTTGTCTATTGGTGAGAATTCTATGGGTTTCGAGTTTGGTTCTTCTGCATTGGGCATTGGAGTTGACTCCGTCGCTATTTTCCTTGTTTCATCAACACTTTGATCAGGTGTCTCTAGATCAATCTCGATGGTGGGTTCTACTCGTTCCCCTTCCATGCCCTCTCTTGCTCTCTCCGTTGTACTCCTTGTGCTGACCATATTAACTGAAAAGCTCTTCTTTGTTATCTTCGGACCCATTGATGTTGTTTTGCGTAGCGACGAATTATACTTTGCTTCGGTAGGTCTTTTTTCAGCTACCGGTACCCTGCTCCGCCTCATTATTTCTATTTACAATTGCTCTTATTTACAATTTTACTATATACACAATCCTATTCTAAGAATAAAATCTTTCGAGAGGAAAAAAAATTTCTTAAAAAAAAAAATATACAACGTGGTGAAAACCTTGTTTCAGTTCTCTTTATTAACTTTTCGAGAAACTTTCCTTATTTGTGGTCTCAACTGTACCTGGTTCCAATTAGTCTTGTTCTACCTTAATTCTGTCTTAAAACACTTCTTGTAATTTTACTTCAATTTTTATACAACGTGGTGAAAACCTTGTTTCAGTTCTCTTTATTAACTTTTCGAGAAACTTTCCTTATTTGTGGTCTCAACTGTACCTGGTTCCAATTAGTCTTGTTCTACCTTAATTCTGTCTTAAAACACTTCTTGTAATTTTACTTCAATTTTTATACTGTCCCAAGACTTCCAATTGCCGTCCCTACTTTTCTTTGTACCGTCCCAGGCTTCTTTCTCCTGTCCCAAGACTGTTCGGTACCGTCCCAGTACTTTCCGGCCGTGTCCCAAGACTCTTGTCCAAGACTACTGTCCCAAGGCTAGTGTCCCAAGACTACTGTCCCAAGATTAGTGTCCCAAGACTAGTGTCCCAAGACTACTGTCCCAAGACTACTGTCCCAAGACTAGTGTCCCAAGACTACTGTCCCAAGACTCCCGTCCCAAGACCCTGTCCCAAGACCCTTGTCCCAAGACCCTTGTCCCAAGACCCTGTCCCAAGACCCTGTCCCAAGGCCCTTGTCCCAAGACCTTGTCCCAAGACCTTGTCCCAAGACCCTGTCCCAAGACCTTGTCCCAAGACCCTGTCCCAAGACCTTGTCCCAAGACCCTGTCCCAAGACCCTGTCCCAAGACTCTTGTCCCAAGACCTTGTCCCAAGACCCTGTCCCAAGACCTTGTCCCAAGACCCTGTCCCAAGACCTTGTCCCAAGACCCTGTCCCAAGACCCTATCCCAAGACCCTTGTCCCAAGACCTTGTCCCAAGACCTTGTCCCAAGACCCTGTCCCAAGACCCTTGTCCCGAGACCCTGTCCCAAGACCCTGTCCCAAGACCACTGTCCCAAGACTGTACTGTCCCGAGACTGTCCCCAGACTGCTCTGTCCTAAGACTTCTTCGGCACTGTCCCAAGACTGTTGACAAGTGTCTGGGTGGTGGGACTTCTTTCCTCTTCGTTATGGGGACTTCTTGATTCGCCGCACCTTGTACCACCACTCAAGCTCTAGTAAAATTTTCCCAAAATCCTCTCTTAAAAGCCAAATGCTGACCCCCCTTTTTCTTATTTCTCTTTTTGGCTACCTCTATTTCAATGTTCCAAGTAACTTGAGACCAAAACCTGTGCGCAGGTATCTTGTGATCACCTGTTCGTACAAAATTTTAACCCAAATCCTCACCAAAATGCAACAAAAATCTAAGCAAGAAAAAGTAATAAAAACAGAAAGATGAGCCCACCTAAAATTCAAAGGTGACTAATGTCTACCTTCTATCGAAAAAAAATGTCTTGTACCTAATTGCCACGCGTTTCCTTCCCCCCTGCTAGCGATCTTATGGGGTATCACAAAAACTGTCTATGTCCGTTCCCCCCTACCGATCCGACCAGGGTACCTTCCTTAACTCGAGTTCAAATTTCGATATCCAACTAATATTACCAACGCGTGTTAATTTCTAATGTAACTAAGTCAACGATGTCGACTAATTAGTTACTCTAATTTCCCCCTTTTTACAATTTACAACCGCTAACCTCTAACTTAACCAGCCCCCCTACTAACCTCCCCCCTTTTTAGCCCCCCTTCTTAAGCCTAAAATTACCTTAAGCGCCGGATGCTAAACCTCTCAAGAGAAAACCGTAGACCTGTCTCCAGGCCTGCTCAAGTAAAAACGTTCCTCAAAACCGGGGGATGTCGCTTATCCTATTTTACACTTATCTCCTATAATGTAATGTGGATTTTAACGATACCCGTTCTGCCCAACTTGAGAACTCGAGAATTGCCAAATCCTTCTTGGCTGCTTTCCCACTCGACTGGTCACCTGTTCCAGTCCAGTCTCCTATTGGTTCAGCTCAAGTGTCCCTGAACCACTTTCCCACTCGGCTGGTCACCTCTTCCAGTCAAGTCTCCTATTGGTTCAGCTCAAGTGTCCCTGAACCACTTTCCCACTCGGCTGGTCACCTCTTCCAGTCAAGTCTCCTATTGGTCCAGCTAAGTTCCAAGCTATCTGAAAACCCTTGACAACGCCCCACACTCGGGCACTTTATTCAGTTTACTGGTTTAAATTGCTAGGTTGATCGAAACGATCGAACTTGTAAAACAGTATGGGTATACTATTTAATTAATATAAAGGTTTGATCCAACTAATCTGGTGTCAAAGTCACTGTCTTTTTTCGTTTTATGGTTTTTGTTCCTTTTTCTATTCTTTTTTGGTTTTTGTTTTGCTTTTTATCTTTTTGCTCGTGTTTTTGTCCCCCTAGTTGCCCCCCTTTACTCGGTTAGCTAAGCCTCGTTCGGAGAGCGTACCAGGAAATTTTCTCGAGTTTTCTTAAAAAGCTATCACGGTACAACCGGAAGGTTTGCACGTTCCTGTCGAACCGTACCGCCGGTACTCTAGAATGGGCATTCAGCCCGAAGCTGTCTCAAGTGGGTTCGACTCCGTAGTCTTGATGTCGTAAACACCCAGGAGCCTAGTACGTCAAACCTAGTACCAAACATCCTCATTCCGCTCTAGTACGTCCTTGATGGCTTCGAGCTGTTCATCTTTCAGTTTGCCCCTCAAGTGTTCAATCTCCGGCAAAACCGGTTTTTCATTTTGCATTTCATCTAGTGTGGGTCGCTCTGGAAAGTTCGAACAGCTCGAAAGACCATCATCCGTTTCTGACTTAAGTGATTTAATAAGACCTGAAGAATCTTTTATTTTCTGCAATCGTCTCAAGATACAAATTTTGTCCCTGTGATTGGGACAATCAACAACTTCATTTTGTTTTGAGTTCTCAATTGTTTCATATCGAGTTTTAACCGGTAAAGCATATCCTAGTTTCCTCCCTCTCTGTATCGTGATCGGTATATCAAGGGTATTCAACAAGACACTGACGCAGAGGCCGCTCTTCGTTATCGAAAATGATCTTCCTAAAACAGCAGCACTTTGACTATTAGGATTCGGAACTATGCACACTTGCTTGTTGTCACTTAGTTCATTGTAATTTTTCATCCTCAAACTTACGATTGCCGCTTCATTAGCTTTTAGCCTCACCCTCCTACTCAAGAATACCGGTGCTTTGTTTTCATTTACCATTATTAAATTTACCGGTTTGATTGCGTACCTCCTATCCGGGTTCCGTATCCTGAACATTGCGTTATTTAAATCAATCGTTACGTCGAAATTCCTGATGAAGTCTCTGCCCAAAATGAATTGGTCAGATTCATCTAGGTTTTCTACCACGATAAAGCTCATCCACAGGTTACGTTCCCCCAAATTGAGGGCTATTATCGGCGTCCTGCCCAGCACCCGTAGGGCCCCTTTGTTTGCAGCTGACAGCCGTATTCTCGAGTCTATCAAGTCGCCTTTGTCAAAGCCCATCTTCTCCCAAGTTTCGATTGGTATAACGCTCAAGACTGCTCCCGTGTCAAGCAACCCACGCAACTGAGTCTTTTTGCCACTTATATCCAGCACGTGCCCTGTCACATCTGCCTCCGTCCCGATGTGCATTGCATCTTCCTCAAGCATGGCGCAGTGTCCAATCGATCTCACTTTTAATTCTTCTTTCCCTACGTAGATTTGTCCAATCAGGTCTTCGTCACATGTTATCATCGTCTTGGTATAGATGTTAATCCCATCTATATTTAGCATCACCTCGTGTGGACCGTAAGCTTCAGTATATCTGCTATCAACACGTACCGACTTGCTGCCCCCTCTCATGAGTAGTGCTCTCAGTGCTCTAGAAGTCGTTTGTGGGCTTATACCACTCAAATAGTCTGCATACACGTCAATGTGCATTATTGTCTGGTCGCTCGGCTCGCCCAAGTTTCTGGTTACCTCGTGGCCGCCCACTGTGATTATTGACATTATCCTTGCCCCGATTTTCGATATGCCAAAAGGTTTACCTGTCACCATTTTCACAGTATTGCAATTCCCTGTCTTCGTTGAGCCTGGTACAGCCTCTGGTATTTGTTTCGATCCGGTTAATGCTTCGTTAAAATTCTGTCTTTCTATCTCCAGCTTTAGTCGTTGCTCTATTTCTTTCGCAGCCAGATCCTGTTTCACTTTGGCAATTGCTTCCGTCGCCGCTTTCTCATAATTTATCTCTAGAGAGTTCCCTGCCGCGGATTCTATGGCATCATTAACATGTGATACAGCTTTCACTGTCTTCGTCGGCAATTCCGTGCTTGGTGCTCCTAAGTTCCTCGATTCAAATTCGTTTTGCCTGTTCCGCTGATTCTGCACCGCCGCTAATGCCAACTTATGTTTAGGGTGACTCTGGTCCTTGACCGCTTCCCAGAACAAGGGACAATCCATTCGGAAGTGCCCCTCCTGGTTACAGAAGAAGCATCTTGCGCCTATCTTGATGATTAAGCCAGTATAGTACTCGTGTTCCTCCATCTGGCTCATGTCCTCCTCATCTGGTGCATATCCTAGACTCTTCATGCCTTGTTTGTATGTTGTGCAGTCAGCCACGTGGTGATCCGCCGACCCGCAGTTCGCGCATGATCTGCGCTTGTCCATGTCATCTCTAGGTTTGTACCATGACGACCTCTGCGGTTGACTTCCCCCTTGCGTGTTCCTGTTTTCTGAATACGAGTATTTCTTGGGTTTCATCAGCATGTATTCCCTTGATTTCTGTCTCATTTCTTCTGGGGTTGGTGCGCTGTCTTTCGACAATGTGTAGTATGTTGCTAACATTGTCCTTAAGTCGTCACTTTTTACCCCATCAATGAACTTCGAGGCAATGCTAAAGTTTCTTCTGTTTGTCGACTCCTCTGGGTTACTCCTTCTTCTCAAGCTCTCGAGATCATCTAGGAACCGATCTATTGACTCGTCGTCCCTCTGCCTTCTATTTTCAAATCGCATCATCGCTTGGTGACCCTTCATGCCTGACCCGAATCGATTCAGCAATATCTCGAAGATCTTGTCCGCGGTATCGCGTTCTTCTTCTTTCTTCGCAACCACGCATTTTAATGCTGTGCCTTCTAAATTGCTGAGTATGGCTGTGCATGCTTGTCTTTCATCGTTCAAGTTGTCTTGCTCTAGATGTAATCTCATCACTTCCTGTATCGCTGCCGGTCTTTCTTGTGAGGTAGAATTACTCAAGATTGCATCCAATTTCGCCTGTATTGCACACGAACTCTCGGCCTGATTTTTGCTCATTGTGTCCATTCTCTTTTCCAGGCTACCTAATTGGCTGTTGACATCATCATATCGGTTTTTTAACTGTTGCAAATCTTTTTTGATGTTCTTATCTCGTTCTTCATTGGTGGTTTCTACATTATCTGACATCTCCTTGAGTCTCTCTTCTGTTGCCTTGGCCAGGTTAAAATAACTATCCAGATACTCGTTTTTGTTGTATCTTAATTCTTTTCTTATCACTTCTCTGTCCTCTTCGCTGTGCTTCAGCTTTTTGTCGATCTGATTCAGTTTCGCCATCAAGTCACCTAGCTCAAGAGTAGCCTCTTCATGGTCAGCCGTCGGTTTTTCTTCGGCCGTCGCTTCTGCTCTAGTTTGTTCCTCTCTCGGATTGGCTTCTGTCGTCTTCGTGCTCACTGTTCCAAATGTTCGTGCTCTTTCAGCTTTTGGTTCTTCAGTCACGTTCTCTTTCGTTTTTATTCCGACCATCATCGCCAACCTTTCTGTAAAAGATGTCTTTTTTACTTGAGAGTCTTCTTTCACCGTTTCTTCGGTGTTGCCTATTGCATCTTCCACGTTGTCTATTGGTGAGAATTCTATGGGTTTCGAGTTTGGTTCTTCTGCATTGGGCATTGGAGTTGACTCCGTCGCTATTTTCCTTGTTTCATCAACACTTTGATCAGGTGTCTCTAGATCAATCTCGATGGTGGGTTCTACTCGTTCCCCTTCCATGCCCTCTCTTGCTCTCTCCGTTGTACTCCTTGTGCTGACCATATTAACTGAAAAGCTCTTCTTTGTTATCTTCGGACCCATTGATGTTGTTTTGCGTAGCGACGAATTATACTTTGCTTCGGTAGGTCTTTTTTCAGCTACCGGTACCCTGCTCCGCCTCATTATTTCTATTTACAATTGCTCTTATTTACAATTTTACTATATACACAATCCTATTCTAAGAATAAAATCTTTCGAGAGGAAAAAAAATTTCTTAAAAAAAAAAATATACAACGTGGTGAAAACCTTGTTTCAGTTCTCTTTATTAACTTTTCGAGAAACTTTCCTTATTTGTGGTCTCAACTGTACCTGGTTCCAATTAGTCTTGTTCTACCTTAATTCTGTCTTAAAACACTTCTTGTAATTTTACTTCAATTTTTATACAACGTGGTGAAAACCTTGTTTCAGTTCTCTTTATTAACTTTTCGAGAAACTTTCCTTATTTGTGGTCTCAACTGTACCTGGTTCCAATTAGTCTTGTTCTACCTTAATTCTGTCTTAAAACACTTCTTGTAATTTTACTTCAATTTTTATACTGTCCCAAGACTTCCAATTGCCGTCCCTACTTTTCTTTGTACCGTCCCAGGCTTCTTTCTCCTGTCCCAAGACTGTTCGGTACCGTCCCAGTACTTTCCGGCCGTGTCCCAAGACTCTTGTCCAAGACTACTGTCCCAAGGCTAGTGTCCCAAGACTACTGTCCCAAGATTAGTGTCCCAAGACTAGTGTCCCAAGACTACTGTCCCAAGACTACTGTCCCAAGACTAGTGTCCCAAGACTACTGTCCCAAGACTCCCGTCCCAAGACCCTGTCCCAAGACCCTTGTCCCAAGACCCTTGTCCCAAGACCCTGTCCCAAGACCCTGTCCCAAGGCCCTTGTCCCAAGACCTTGTCCCAAGACCTTGTCCCAAGACCCTGTCCCAAGACCTTGTCCCAAGACCCTGTCCCAAGACCTTGTCCCAAGACCCTGTCCCAAGACCCTGTCCCAAGACTCTTGTCCCAAGACCTTGTCCCAAGACCCTGTCCCAAGACCTTGTCCCAAGACCCTGTCCCAAGACCTTGTCCCAAGACCCTGTCCCAAGACCCTATCCCAAGACCCTTGTCCCAAGACCTTGTCCCAAGACCTTGTCCCAAGACCCTGTCCCAAGACCCTTGTCCCGAGACCCTGTCCCAAGACCCTGTCCCAAGACCACTGTCCCAAGACTGTACTGTCCCGAGACTGTCCCCAGACTGCTCTGTCCTAAGACTTCTTCGGCACTGTCCCAAGACTGTTGACAAGTGTCTGGGTGGTGGGACTTCTTTCCTCTTCGTTATGGGGACTTCTTGATTCGCCGCACCTTGTACCACCACTCAAGCTCTAGTAAAATTTTCCCAAAATCCTCTCTTAAAAGCCAAATGCTGACCCCCCTTTTTCTTATTTCTCTTTTTGGCTACCTCTATTTCAATGTTCCAAGTAACTTGAGACCAAAACCTGTGCGCAGGTATCTTGTGATCACCTGTTCGTACAAAATTTTAACCCAAATCCTCACCAAAATGCAACAAAAATCTAAGCAAGAAAAAGTAATAAAAACAGAAAGATGAGCCCACCTAAAATTCAAAGGTGACTAATGTCTACCTTCTATCGAAAAAAAATGTCTTGTACCTAATTGCCACGCGTTTCCTTCCCCCCTGCTAGCGATCTTATGGGGTATCACAAAAACTGTCTATGTCCGTTCCCCCCTACCGATCCGACCAGGGTACCTTCCTTAACTCGAGTTCAAATTTCGATATCCAACTAATATTACCAACGCGTGTTAATTTCTAATGTAACTAAGTCAACGATGTCGACTAATTAGTTACTCTAATTTCCCCCTTTTTACAATTTACAACCGCTAACCTCTAACTTAACCAGCCCCCCTACTAACCTCCCCCCTTTTTAGCCCCCCTTCTTAAGCCTAAAATTACCTTAAGCGCCGGATGCTAAACCTCTCAAGAGAAAACCGTAGACCTGTCTCCAGGCCTGCTCAAGTAAAAACGTTCCTCAAAACCGGGGGATGTCGCTTATCCTACTTTACACTTATCTCCTATAATGTAATGTGGATTTTAACGATACCCGTTCTGCCCAACTTGAGAACTCGAGAATTGCCAAATCCTTCTTGGCTGCTTTCCCACTCGACTGGTCACCTGTTCCAGTCCAGTCTCCTATTGGTTCAGCTCAAGTGTCCCTGAACCACTTTCCCACTCGGCTGGTCACCTCTTCCAGTCAAGTCTCCTATTGGTTCAGCTAAGTGTCCCTGAACCACTTTCCCACTCGGCTGGTCACCTCTTCCAGTCAAGTCTCCTATTGGTCCAGCTAAGTTCCAAGCTATCTGAAAACCCTTGACAACGCCCCACACTCGGGCACTTTATTCAGTTTACTGGTTTAAATTGCTAGGTTGATCGAAACGATCGAACTTGTAAAACAGTATGGGTATACTATTTAATTAATATAAAGGTTTGATCCAACTAATCTGGTGTCAAAGTCACTGTCTTTTTTCGTTTTATGGTTTTTGTTCCTTTTTCTATTCTTTTTTGGTTTTTGTTTTGCTTTTTATCTTTTTGCTCGTGTTTTTGTCCCCCTAGTTGCCCCCCTTTACTCGGTTAGCTAAGCCTCGTTCGGAGAGCGTACCAGGAAATTTTCTCGAGTTTTCTTAAAAAGCTATCACGGTACAACCGGAAGGTTTGCACGTTCCTGTCGAACCGTACCGCCGGTACTCTAGAATGGGCATTCAGCCCGAAGCTGTCTCAAGTGGGTTCGACTCCGTAGTCTTGATGTCGTAAACACCCAGGAGCCTAGTACGTCAAACCTAGTACCAAACATCCTCATTCCGCTCTAGTACGTCCTTGATGGCTTCGAGCTGTTCATCTTTCAGTTTGCCCCTCAAGTGTTCAATCTCCGGCAAAACCGGTTTTTCATTTTGCATTTCATCTAGTGTGGGTCGCTCTGGAAAGTTCGAACAGCTCGAAAGACCATCATCCGTTTCTGACTTAAGTGATTTAATAAGACCTGAAGAATCTTTTATTTTCTGCAATCGTCTCAAGATACAAATTTTGTCCCTGTGATTGGGACAATCAACAACTTCATTTTGTTTTGAGTTCTCAATTGTTTCATATCGAGTTTTAACCGGTAAAGCATATCCTAGTTTCCTCCCTCTCTGTATCGTGATCGGTATATCAAGGGTATTCAACAAGACACTGACGCAGAGGCCGCTCTTCGTTATCGAAAATGATCTTCCTAAAACAGCAGCACTTTGACTATTAGGATTCGGAACTATGCACACTTGCTTGTTGTCACTTAGTTCATTGTAATTTTTCATCCTCAAACTTACGATTGCCGCTTCATTAGCTTTTAGCCTCACCCTCCTACTCAAGAATACCGGTGCTTTGTTTTCATTTACCATTATTAAATTTACCGGTTTGATTGCGTACCTCCTATCCGGGTTCCGTATCCTGAACATTGCGTTATTTAAATCAATCGTTACGTCGAAATTCCTGATGAAGTCTCTGCCCAAAATGAATTGGTCAGATTCATCTAGGTTTTCTACCACGATAAAGCTCATCCACAGGTTACGTTCCCCCAAATTGAGGGCTATTATCGGCGTCCTGCCCAGCACCCGTAGGGCCCCTTTGTTTGCAGCTGACAGCCGTATTCTCGAGTCTATCAAGTCGCCTTTGTCAAAGCCCATCTTCTCCCAAGTTTCGATTGGTATAACGCTCAAGACTGCTCCCGTGTCAAGCAACCCACGCAACTGAGTCTTTTTGCCACTTATATCCAGCACGTGCCCTGTCACATCTGCCTCCGTCCCGATGTGCATTGCATCTTCCTCAAGCATGGCGCAGTGTCCAATCGATCTCACTTTTAATTCTTCTTTCCCTACGTAGATTTGTCCAATCAGGTCTTCGTCACATGTTATCATCGTCTTGGTATAGATGTTAATCCCATCTATATTTAGCATCACCTCGTGTGGACCGTAAGCTTCAGTATATCTGCTATCAACACGTACCGACTTGCTGCCCCCTCTCATGAGTAGTGCTCTCAGTGCTCTAGAAGTCGTTTGTGGGCTTATACCACTCAAATAGTCTGCATACACGTCAATGTGCATTATTGTCTGGTCGCTCGGCTCGCCCAAGTTTCTGGTTACCTCGTGGCCGCCCACTGTGATTATTGACATTATCCTTGCCCCGATTTTCGATATGCCAAAAGGTTTACCTGTCACCATTTTCACAGTATTGCAATTCCCTGTCTTCGTTGAGCCTGGTACAGCCTCTGGTATTTGTTTCGATCCGGTTAATGCTTCGTTAAAATTCTGTCTTTCTATCTCCAGCTTTAGTCGTTGCTCTATTTCTTTCGCAGCCAGATCCTGTTTCACTTTGGCAATTGCTTCCGTCGCCGCTTTCTCATAATTTATCTCTAGAGAGTTCCCTGCCGCGGATTCTATGGCATCATTAACATGTGATACAGCTTTCACTGTCTTCGTCGGCAATTCCGTGCTTGGTGCTCCTAAGTTCCTCGATTCAAATTCGTTTTGCCTGTTCCGCTGATTATGCACCGCCGCTAATGCCAACTTATGTTTAGGGTGACTCTGGTCCTTGACCGCTTCCCAGAACAAGGGACAATCCATTCGGAAGTGCCCCTCCTGGTTACAGAAGAAGCATCTTGCGCCTATCTTGATGATTAAGCCAGTATAGTACTCGTGTTCCTCCATCTGGCTCATGTCCTCCTCATCTGGTGCATATCCTAGACTCTTCATGCCTTGTTTGTATGTTGTGCAGTCAGCCACGTGGTGATCCGCCGACCCGCAGTTCGCGCATGATCTGCGCTTGTCCATGTCATCTCTAGGTTTGTACCATGACGACCTCTGCGGTTGACTTCCCCCTTGCGTGTTCCTGTTTTCTGAATACGAGTATTTCTTGGGTTTCATCAGCATGTATTCCCTTGATTTCTGTCTCATTTCTTCTGGGGTTGGTGCGCTGTCTTTCGACAATGTGTAGTATGTTGCTAACATTGTCCTTAAGTCGTCACTTTTTACCCCATCAATGAACTTCGAGGCAATGCTAAAGTTTCTTCTGTTTGTCGACTCCTCTGGGTTACTCCTTCTTCTCAAGCTCTCGAGATCATCTAGGAACCGATCTATTGACTCGTCGTCCCTCTGCCTTCTCTTTTCAAATCGCATCATCGCTTGGTGACCCTTCATGCCTGACCCGAATCGATTCAGCAATATCTCGAAGATCTTGTCCGCGGTATCGCGTTCTTCTTCTTTCTTCGCAACCACGCATTTTAATGCTGTGCCTTCTAAATTGCTGAGTATGGCTGTGCATGCTTGTCTTTCATCGTTCAAGTTGTCTTGCTCTAGATGTAATCTCATCACTTCCACCCACGTGTCAATGCATCCATCTGAGTCGTCTTTGAATTCTTTTGGCTTCTTGAATGTTTTTCTTGATTTCCCATCTCTCCTATCGCTCGAGTTAGTGTTCCTCGTGGCGAAGGCCTCTAGAGTCCTGTTCATCATCTCCCAAGTGTTTGCCCATGTCATAGCATCCGGACCTGCGTTGCTGTTAGCTGTTGAGTCCCCCGGACCAGTCGTTGTACTTTACATTCCATTCTTCATGATTGTTTTAGCAGCTGTTGGTGCTATGCTCACCGTATCCCGGGTTAAGGGCAACGGTGTCGATTGCCGTTTGTTCCTTTGTGGTTCCACAAAGTCAACTCTGGTGCCTTGCGTGCGATCCGCTGCCGGTCTTTCTTGTGAGGTAGAATTACTCAAGATTGCATCCAATTTCGCCTGTATTGCACACGAACTCTCGGCCTGATTTTTGCTCATTGTGTCCATTCTCTTTTCCAGGCTACCTAATTGGCTGTTGACATCATCATATCGGTTTTTTAACTGTTGCAAATCTTTTTTGATGTTCTTATCTCGTTCTTCATTGGTGGTTTCTACATTATCTGACATCTCCTTGAGTCTCTCTTCTGTTGCCTTGGCCAGGTTAAAATAACTATCCAGATACTCGTTTTTGTTGTATCTTAATTCTTTTCTTATCACTTCTCTGTCCTCTTCGCTGTGCTTCAGCTTTTTGTCGATCTGATTCAGTTTCGCCATCAAGTCACCTAGCTCAAGAGTAGCCTCTTCATGGTCAGCCGTCGGTTTTTCTTCGGCCGTCGCTTCTGCTCTAGTTTGTTCCTCTCTCGGATTGGCTTCTGTCGTCTTCGTGCTCACTGTTCCAAATGTTCGTGCTCTTTCAGCTTTTGGTTCTTCAGTCACGTTCTCTTTCGTTTTTATTCCGACCATCATCGCCAACCTTTCTGTAAAAGATGTCTTTTTTACTTGAGAGTCTTCTTTCACCGTTTCTTCGGTGTTGCCTATTGCATCTTCCACGTTGTCTATTGGTGAGAATTCTATGGGTTTCGAGTTTGGTTCTTCTGCATTGGGCATTGGAGTTGACTCCGTCGCTATTTTCCTTGTTTCATCAACACTTTGATCAGGTGTCTCTAGATCAATCTCGATGGTGGGTTCTACTCGTTCCCCTTCCATGCCCTCTCTTGCTCTCTCCGTTGTACTCCTTGTGCTGACCATATTAACTGAAAAGCTCTTCTTTGTTATCTTCGGACCCATTGATGTTGTTTTGCGTAGCGACGAATTATACTTTGCTTCGGTAGGTCTTTTTTCAGCTACCGGTACCCTGCTCCGCCTCATTATTTCTATTTACAATTGCTCTTATTTACAATTTTACTATATACACAATCCTATTCTAAGAATAAAATCTTTCGAGAGGAAAAAAAAAATTTCTTAAAAAAAAAAATATACAACGTGGTGAAAACCTTGTTTCAGTTCTCTTTATTAACTTTTCGAGAAACTTTCCTTATTTGTGGTCTCAACTGTACCTGGTTCCAATTAGTCTTGTTCTACCTTAATTCTGTCTTAAAACACTTCTTGTAATTTTACTTCAATTTTTATACAACGTGGTGAAAACCTTGTTTCAGTTCTCTTTATTAACTTTTCGAGAAACTTTCCTTATTTGTGGTCTCAACTGTACCTGGTTCCAATTAGTCTTGTTCTACCTTAATTCTGTCTTAAAACACTTCTTGTAATTTTACTTCAATTTTTATACTGTCCCAAGACTTCCAATTGCCGTCCCTACTTTTCTTTGTACCGTCCCAGGCTTCTTTCTCCTGTCCCAAGACTGTTCGGTACCGTCCCAGTACTTTCCGGCCGTGTCCCAAGACTCTTGTCCAAGACTACTGTCCCAAGGCTAGTGTCCCAAGACTACTGTCCCAAGATTAGTGTCCCAAGACTAGTGTCCCAAGACTACTGTCCCAAGACTAGTGTCCCAAGACTACTGTCCCAAGACTCCCGTCCCAAGACCCTGTCCCAAGACCCTGTCCCAAGACCCTTGTCCCAAGACCTTGTCCCAAGACCCTGTCCCAAGACCTTGTCCCAAGACCCTGTCCCAAGACCTTGTCCCAAGACCCTGTCCCAAGACCCTATCCCAAGACCCTTGTCCCAAGACCTTGTCCCAAGACCTTGTCCCAAGACCCTGTCCCAAGACCCTTGTCCCAAGACCCTGTCCCAAGACCCTGTCCCAAGACCACTGTCCCAAGACTGTACTGTCCCGAGACTGTCCCCAGACTGCTCTGTCCTAAGACTTCTTCGGCACTGTCCCAAGACTGTTGACAAGTGTCTGGGTGGTGGGACTTCTTTCCTCTTCGTTATGGGGACTTCTTGATTCGCCGCACCTTGTACCACCACTCAAGCTCTAGTAAAATTTTCCCAAAATCCTCTCTTAAAAGCCAAATGCTGACCCCCCTTTTTCTTATTTCTCTTTTTGGCTACCTCTATTTCAATGTTCCAAGTAACTTGAGACCAAAACCTGTGCGCAGGTATCTTGTGATCACCTGTTCGTACAAAATTTTAACCCAAATCCTCACCAAAATGCAACAAAAATCTAAGCAAGAAAAAGTAATAAAAACAGAAAGATGAGCCCACCTAAAATTCAAAGGTGACTAATGTCTACCTTCTATCGAAAAAAAATGTCTTGTACCTAATTGCCACGCGTTTCCTTCCCCCCTGCTAGCGATCTTATGGGGTATCACAAAAACTGTCTATGTCCGTTCCCCCGTACCGATCCGACCAGGGTACCTTCCTTAACTCGAGTTCAAATTTCGATATCCAACTAATATTACCAACGCGTGTTAATTTCTAATGTAACTAAGTCAACGATGTCGACTAATTAGTTACTCTAATTTCCCCCTTTTTACAATTTACAACCGCTAACCTCTAACTTAACCAGCCCCCCTACTAACCTCCCCCCTTTTTAGCCCCCCTTCTTAAGCCTAAAATTACCTTAAGCGCCGGGTGCTAAACCTCTCAAGAGAAAACCGTAGACCTGTCTCCAGGCCTGCTCAAGTAAAAACGTTCCTCAAAACCGGGGGATGTCGCTTATCCTATTTTACACTTATCTCCTATAATGTAATGTGGATTTTAACGATACCCGTTCTGCCCAACTTGAGAACTCGAGAATTGCCAAATCCTTCTTGGCTGCTTTCCCACTCGACTGGTCACCTGTTCCAGTCCAGTCTCCTATTGGTTCAGCTCAAGTGTCCCTGAACCACTTTCCCACTCGGCTGGTCACCTCTTCCAGTCAAGTCTCCTATTGGTTCAGCTCAAGTGTCCCTGAACCACTTTCCCACTCGGCTGGTCACCTCTTCCAGTCAAGTCTCCTATTGGTCCAGCTAAGTTCCAAGCTATCTGAAAACCCTTGACAACGCCCCACACTCGGGCACTTTATTCAGTTTACTGGTTTAAATTGCTAGGTTGATCGAAACGATCGAACTTGTAAAACAGTATGGGTATACTATTTAATTAATATAAAGGTTTGATCCAACTAATCTGGTGTCAAAGTCACTGTCTTTTTTCGTTTTATGGTTTTTGTTCCTTTTTCTATTCTTTTTTGGTTTTTGTTTTGCTTTTTATCTTTTTGCTCGTGTTTTTGTCCCCCTAGTTGCCCCCCTTTACTCGGTTAGCTAAGCCTCGTTCGGAGAGCGTACCAGGAAATTTTCTCGAGTTTTCTTAAAAAGCTATCACGGTACAACCGGAAGGTTTGCACGTTCCTGTCGAACCGTACCGCCGGTACTCTAGAATGGGCATTCAGCCCGAAGCTGTCTCAAGTGGGTTCGACTCCGTAGTCTTGATGTCGTAAACACCCAGGAGCGCCATAAAAACACTATTCCGTGTTTGGGCGCCATAAAAACACTATGTAACATTCGTCTACTGCAGTCACACATGAGGCTTAAGGAAAATAGGCCCTATAACCACTGGCTCAAGGGTCAGGGACACCATCTCTTGTGTTTTTCTACCTCAAGAACGGTCGGAGCCAGTTCGGTTCGTTTGTGACATGAGACTACGACCCGTTACAGCTTAAAAGCTACTACTAAAATATCCCCCCACTCTAGAATTAGAAACGTCCCCATACTTAGGTCTCTAGATACCCAAAATACATGAACGCCGTTAAAAACCGGGTTGGAACAATCCGTTAAGTTACTTTTTATTAGACAGTGGAACTTTGATCCATTTCAGATGGATCAACCTAAAACTCGCCTTACCTCAACATAACAATTATAAAACACACTCTAGGAATTTAAATTAAGTACTCACATTGTAGCACGCTCAAGAACCAGGAAGTAAATAAGTCGGTAAGCAACTCAAGAATTAATAAAGTAACTAAAATGAGTTTAAT
This sequence comes from Symsagittifera roscoffensis, assembly GCF_963678635.1. Classification (NCBI taxonomy): domain Eukaryota; kingdom Metazoa; phylum Xenacoelomorpha; order Acoela; family Convolutidae; genus Symsagittifera; species Symsagittifera roscoffensis. The sequence continues at coordinate 31,605,886 of NC_087062.1, forward strand.
GTTAGTCAGTTTTAATAACAAGAACAAGTTTTTACTCTAGACTGTAAGTTCTCGTGAACCATTGGGACACTCTAGCTGTCCACCTTTCCACCGAAGGTTCACTCTGGTCCAGTCAATAATAGTACTCCAATCACAACAATCCAGTTCGTGGGAATGCTCTCGTCTCTGTTTTAGATGGGACAGCTCTACTCTTGTTCTATTGTGACAGAAATTGCGAATAGCAATTTCCCACTGTTTTATTTAGTAACTTTCCCGCGATTGTTACTCGATCGTTCTGACTTCTCTTTTCTGATTTTCAGTTATCGCGAGAAAATCGTGCATGACAGGTTCCATTCGAAATTTTGAAAAATTAAATTTCACTCCAAAATCAAGTGTTTTTTGCTTCTCTCAAGGTCAAACTTCCGAATATGACCGACTGGCACAATTACATGCAAAGTTAATGTGGTTGCCAAGTTTGATATATTCCCAATTATTACCTGCAAAATTGTGTCTATTTGTATTTGATGCCATTATCGCTGCATCGCATTGGCAATTTATTAATCTATGTTGGTAGTGTTAAGAATTCGTCAAGGGCTCGTAGTGCAGATACGATGACAGGGTTCTCCTAATCTCCTGGCCGTAGTATTCAATCCGCCACAGATAAATTCTTTTTTTTCAAGGCTGATTTTAACTTTTCTTAAAATTATTTCATTATATTAGAGCAGCTTTTTTGTCGTTTTCTTGCTTCTTGCTTGCGTTTGCTGTCATAAATTCACCGTTCCCTTCAGAGCTGAAGAGTCATGTCGTGAACCAAATAGACTGTCCTTGCTGTAACGCCAGCTATGTTGGCCAAACCTGCCGCCATCTACCGACACGACTCGGAGAACACAGGGAACCTTTAGCGCGGGTTGGGAGCCATTTCATCGAATGTGGTCTTGCCCCTACAGACATTGACGCCAAGATAGTTGATTCCGCTAACGACAAGTGGAAGCTGTTGACGTTAGAAGCTCTGCATATTGCGATGAAGAACCCCCAGCTGAATGCCAGAGACGAGTACCGCCATCGCGAACTCACGTTGCGGCTGTAGCTGCGCGCCTTATTTCTTTGTTTCGGTTTCTCCGACGAGAAATATCTGTTCTCTCATTTTGTCCTCCTTGTTTCGTTTATTTTTCTTTGCTCTGTTTACAAAGCCAACTTACTTCAGAGTTAATGCTGATGATGTGATAATGACCAAAGTACATTGATTGTTTTCCTTCCAACTGCGTTGGCTGTGTCAAGATGACTTCAAAAGTACTGAGTCAGATTTTTTGAACGAGCGTGTTGCTTGGCGAAACATGAGCTGTCTAGCACTTTACATCGAATTTTTAAAGAAGTTGGAAGGCTTCCGGCGTATGACATTTATGATTTTGCTGCTGAAGCTTTTCAAGTACTGAAAAATTGGAGCGTTTCTTTGGCTAATGAAATTACTGGAAGAACATCCCTTGAATGCTTGTATAATATTCCTAAATGATTTAATTGTTATGATTACCCCTGGTTATTATTGTTCCGACTTTCGATACGAAAGTGACGGAGTATTTGTGCTCGGGGTGGGTTTTTTTCTTCAGACAAATTTCGACTTTTTAACTAGACATTTTTGACGGAATTTTTTTTATATCATTCAAAAGGTATTGTTGTCTTGAGCTCAAATTTGAAAAGATATTTCACCTGTGATCATTTTTTGTAAAGTTATGAGGGTTTAAAGATTGCCATTTTGGTCAATTTGGGACAATTAACGCGCGATATATTTCGCGCTGTTAACGCGTAAGCGGAGATTTAATCCGTCTTTTAAATCGTTCCACATTGGTTGAAAGAAGCTTATTTGCCATAATTGTTTTGTTACAATGAGCAAAATCTATTCTTTTAAATTTAATATGGCGTGTGGGGGGCTGATTTCATAAAAAAATTTCAAATTTTAGAAAAAAATTTTTTCATTTTTTTTTATTGTATTTAATTTTTTTGTTACTACTGCTCGATAAAACTGAAAAGGCAGTCGGAACATTCAGGGCTTTGCCCTGATGCGAGCAGTCTTGTTACGTTTGCAATCTATTCAATATATTTCTCGGCTAAATAAAAATAAGGTTAAATTATTTTGTCTGGCGAAACCTAAGTCTGTTGTATTAGTAGAGCCATAAATCTGAAGTAAGACTATAGTTAAACTTGAACTCAGACGGTAGTCATTGAAAGACTAATGGCTCACATTCTTGGCAAAGATTTTGAGCAAACATCAGAGTAGCTTTAAACTTCGGGTCTTGCGAAACAGTTTTTATTTATTCGTTATAGTAAGATTGGCAAGTGCCCACTTGTGATCCGCGAAATACTATGTTTGTCTTCACGTGAACACATTTCACCATATCTCGAGAACTCCCACGAATGTTCATTGACAGAAGTCAGTTTTAGGCAAATGTAGTCTTAGCGTAGTATAAGAGCAGTATAAAAGTGACCGTCATGTTTAATCTGGCGCGACGTTATTGTGTTTCTCTACTATTAATATATGAGCAAGCTTATGCAAATACGATCGCACCGAGATTTTAGAATAGTAAGTTTAATTTTAGATTTTCTCTCGTGAAAGTGCATCTGGCGCCATAAGTTGAGTGAACGTTTTGACCATTAGATTGTTCTGTAATTCAAAATTCAGTCGAGCTAAATCTTTAAAAAGAACTTGCGATTTTTGACTCGTTAATAATGTCCGTCATTCCGGAAAATTTTTCACACGAAATGATCATGGATTCCAAATTCGAAACTATTAAACCGCCAAATTATAAATTTTCAAATACATCCACTTGGAGCAGGAGTTCTCTGAGAAGAAACAAGACCCCTAGGAATTCACTGCGGCGCAGTATGTCGTCGGATGATTGTATCTGCTTCATTTGCAATGAAATTGAAATTGCTACTCAACTTGATCTGAAGGTAACTCGCTGGTTTTTTTTTAAATCAACTGTTTTGGTTTTTGATGATTATCTGATACCTTTCTCAGTTTAGAATGAGTTTGATCTACAAGTCTTACTTGCCTAATGTTTATTTCTCAGCTTCTAAGAAGCGATTAGTATTAATGGCTTTCTGGATACTGTAACTTGCACTTCTTAATGTTTAAAATTCTTTTCCAGATTGAATGTGACTTCGTCGGTTTCGGTATGGTGTTGTCCGAAAGTGACCCACCAGTTGTCAAGTTTGTCTCACCAGAGGGGCCAGCTGTTGCAGCTGGATTGAAGGTAACTTACTCGTTCTGAACTAACATAGAGTAACCTGAGTTTCTCAGCTGCAAAAAATATATGAACCGGACGTTTTGAGTTCAGATTAAATTTATAGTTAAGAGTAATAGTTGAGACAGTGGAAAATTTATGAAGACTATGCGTTGAGTTTTGTTTTTAGACTCAAGATTGTATTTTGAGCCTGAATGGAACCAGTACCTCAACAATGGACTTCGAAGACATTAAGGCAATATTTCTGACCTCACGTCGAGATTTCCTCACTGGTCGAGACTCCTCCATACGACTGACGGTCGAGAGACGCCAAATGCAGCAAGAATACTGATTAATCGCGAGATTGCTGCAATATCAAAATAGTGCTAATACTGATTGAGAATCGATGTCAATTTTCTATTTGAGTAGATTTAGTAATTAAATTTACATTTCGCATTTACCTTTTTTTACTTTTTTCTAGAAAGTTATTCAGTCAAGTGTGTGCTATACTATTCATTTTTATTTTTCTATAAAATTTCTATTTCTACAAATAGTTAATAAGGCAAGTCTGAAAAATTAATTAATCCTTTTGTAGTTCCACTGTGTTGATGATTGATTTAGGAACCCAAGTCAATCGATCTAAATTGGCATAAAGTCGTGAAAATGCAATGATCAATTTTTCCAAGCAAAATCAAAAAGTTTCTTTATTCATAATTAAGTGTATTTTAACTTTGATGAAATGTCGGGCGTCACTTGTTAAAAAAGAAAGACGCTAAAAACAGATGCAGGAACTTTTGGCTAGTCTATCCATAAAAAGCTGCTTTTCTTGAAGTCTACCTTTAATTTTCTTTCGCATTTTAAAGGCAATCTATCTTTGTTCTCTTCACGCGCAAGGACCTTGAACTGGTTCTTTACTACAGCTAATTTCATGGGAGTTCTAGTCATACTGTGCACTACTGCCCGAGTTCAATTAAACAGAGCACAAATATAAAAGTGAACTCAAACGACTGACGACCAATTACAGCATGACAAGTTTGTGACCCGGTCACTGAAATTCGACCTTAACATTGTCAAGCTGATTAAGTTGAATTGATTAAAAGTTCCCAAGGCGTACTCCTTGTATTCAGCTGTCATCAGATATCAGCCCTTGTTTAAAATTTATATCCTTGTAAATAATGAAATAAAATATTAATTGAATGGTAAACTCAGGATTGAGTTATGTAATGAAACCAGCATTTTAATTCAATCGATTCTAGAAAAAGGCGTAGCTAATTTAATTATACCTTGAAATTGTTCTAGTAATAACAACAAAAAACCGAGTTTCTCGTGAGAATTTAAGAATGTTCTTGAAAAAATGGCAATAGCCAATGGATTTTGCGTAATATTATCACAACCAATGGACATGAAACGTAGTTTTAACTTTACTGGCAAAAAAACTCGTTTTAATTCAGTTGACATACTCGAGTTCTTTGACTGGTCTTCGAAAAATGTAGACTTTATTTCTTAGATCGGCAATTTCGAAGTTTCCGAACTCTGCCCCAGGATCACCAAGTTTGGCAAAATTATAGACTTTTTGACTTGGTAAGCCAGAAATGGTTTTTCTAAAAAAGTGCCGAAGGAAGGACCCTTAAGAAAATCAATGAAACCGGAATTGAGGGGTAGAGCGCAGTAAAATGCAGTGAAAATACCCCTTTTCGCTAAGTTTCTCTGCGTGGCAAGTAAATTTATGAAAAAATGCCGTTTATTGGATTCATTTTCAGAGACTACCATGCCTTATTTAAGATTAAGACTTCAATGGCAAAATCAGGTAGTGGGGATTTCTTCTACCTAAGCCACTACATCCTAATTTTAATATAAAAAATTTCTGGCCTCAAAAAGGCCATTTTTTGACAGTTCGGTCATTTTTTTCTGAAGTTTTTCCAATTTTTCTCAAAAACAACCCTCTCATATTTTGAAATAAAGGTTCACGCGAAAGAACAGGTTTTGGTAATTCTACCGGCGTGAGCGGCTACGCGCCCATTTTTGTATAAAATATCTTTATTTCTCAGAAAATTCAAATTGATATTTATTTGGAAATTTTGTTACATTTATCGAAAACTGCCCTTTTAAATCTGATATCAAAAGTTAAGTCGAAAAAAGGGTTTTGACAATTCTCACTGCATTGGCGAATTGGAATTTTTTGTAAGAAAAAACTTATTGCCTCGGGAAAAGTCAAATTTTTGAAATTAAGACTATTTTTTACGAAATTTTTGACTGTTTTCAAAAATTACCCTTCCAATTAAATAATAATGGTTCATTTGGAATAACAGATTTTGGAATTCTATGCTGGATAAGCTGGTATGCCCTTCTTTAAAAAGCAAAAAGAGATACCCTTCGGCAAAGTTAAGGTTGTTTGTTTTTGGGACCGTTTTTGGAAGCTGTTTGACTTCTGACTTTTCTCAAAAACTACCCTGCCAAATCTGAGATTGAGTGTTCAGTCGAAGAAACAGGTGGCGAGAATTATCGTGCATAATCTATTGTTTTTTCGACCTCGCGGCCTTTTGTTTTTGTATCGCAAGTGGTGCGAAGCTCAGACTCAGTGCAAAAATAGTACCAAAGGGGAGTTCAGTCTCAGGGCAAAAATCTGCTGTCTGGGAGGGAGGGTGTTAGGTCCAGTGCAGGTCCCCCTTAAATTCGCTACTGTTTCTAAATGTTAAATGTGCGATATGAATTTTGCTCAGAAATCTCTGAGGTGCACTAGACTATTCGTTCCTTCAAAATTATTCTTGAATCGCTAATTCTTGAATCAAATGTTATCCAACTTATTTGGTTAACTTGAAATTTAGCACCCCACTTTATAGTATGATGCGTCATTATCGTTATATGTTTTACAGGCAGTTAGACATTTCATTACCCTGTATTTAATCAGATCTCCAAATTTGATTCTTCTAGAATTGGCCAATATTTGTAACATTTTATCTTTGATAATTTATGTCGCAATACTTTCAACAGCCTAAAACTTGGTTGATCATGTGGTCAACATCGAAAGTACTTTCCAATTTAGTTCTATTTTTCTAGGTACGTTTTTAATGGTTCGTAACGTCAATTTTTTTTTACTAAGAGGTGCTGTATTTTAAAAATAACTTTGTGTAACTTTTGAACAAAAATGTTATTACACAAAACTGTCGCATCAGCTCGGCTATTTTTGAGTTGTTGGTGGTGCAATATCTAAAAATAGTGGACTGAAGCATCAAAATTTCGAATCAATCAGCGAGACACAGTAGTACATAGCACTGAATTTAATAAACTGCTTGCTGTAAATATTAAGAATATAAAAACCAGTCAATGAAGGATCTGTATGTGGTACACCTACGAATTGTATTAAATTTTATTTTCAAAGAGTGGTGATTGAATTTAGACTTCAGTTTTTAATTTGACAGCAGTGATGGATGAATTTCTTGGGTTCAGGCGCGGATCTAGTATTTTCTCGAGAGCAGTGGGTGTCGCCCTTTTTGCCCTATTGACTTTCTGAGCTCTCCCTGCAAACTGTAAAGACTGCGCCACATTCCAATGTATAAAAAACTATCCAATGAATAAAAAATTAAAAAAAAAGGAAAACAAGCCAAAAATGCCGGCCAAAAATACAAAAAAATGCGTTTGGCGTGGCGCGACCTCCCATTCAAAACGATAGCAATGGTATATTTTGGCGCAGTAGAGGGTTAAGGGAGGGGGTGGGGGGGGGGGGGGGGGGGGGGGTCACGGCTCAAACAACCCACTTTTTCGGTAATTTTCATATCGTGAATTACAAAGTAAAATGAATAAAAAGCCGGTTACTGTGTAAGTAGCACAGAATGTTCCGATCATAGTCTTAAAAAACACGCAAACTTTTTCTTTCTGCATGGTGTGATAAAAGCATCTGAACCAAAAGTTTCAATTTATTCGACAGTCATAGTAAAAAAGACAACATGGACAACAGTTTTCGAAGACAAAATTGGCTATGTCTCGGATAAGACCCGCTGGCGATATTGGCAATGTTTTTAGAGCAATAGAAAATTTTTGTAGCTGTTTAGTCAAATCAAATTTTTTTGACTGTCTTAGATTGTTTTTGGTTGGAGTGTATCATATAATTAGGAAGTGTATCATATAATTAAGCGGATATCGGGAAAAAGAGTCCATGAGTTGGCTCATTGCTGCGTACTGGCTTTGGCCTCAAATATCTCCAAAAAAATAAATAAAAAGTACTTAAATTACTTCTTCTTAGTTTTTATTAGAATTTATCTTTGTGTTGCGAGTGGTCCGAAGTTGCTCTGCTTTGCCTAGCTAATCATTTTTTGCTAGGTTTTGAATAAATTTCTTCTGTATTCTTGTATCTAAAAGCTACTTGTATAGAGAAAATCTGGACTGGGATTTTGCAATTAGTACTCATGCTGAATCCTTATTAGGGGCGGGGGTTTTTTGTCAATACGATATTCCTCTTTAGATCGAAAACAACATTTTTTAACCTTAAGCAACTTTTGCAAGTCTACGAAATTGATCTTGATATCTTATGAAACCGCAGAAGGTTTCAAACCCTTATTTTTTTAGTATAATGGTAAAATGCGAGCCTTGGGTGCCTAGGGTCTGGGGTTTTGGCTGGGCCTGATTTTTAAGAGATATTTTCTGGTAGAAATTTTTTTCGGACTATTGCTTGTCTGTTTCTTTTTGATCGGCTTTTTCCCACCATATGTCGATTGTCGCTTCAGGTAATTTTACCTTCTCAGAGTGCTGTATATAACATTTTGTAAAGTTTCAGCTAATAAGCTTCAAGGCGTTTTTTATTCAGCTCGCTAGACCACATACTACCTAAGTTTTGCGTGCCTAATTACCGTTGTGTTGCCAGCTAAGTTTTTTAGCCAGCAGCTTTTATTATATGCGTGTGTGGTGTATCGTAAGTTCTGCGATGCTCCGGTTGGCTCCCTGGTTAACCGGTTTCTCAACGGTTTTTCTCGACAATGGAAAACGACTGAAAGGGCTTTTAAATTGTTGATCACTTGACCCTACCTGATGATCGGTTGTGGTACCTATTTTTGCGAGGGAAAAACTGAAACACTTGAATACCAAATTCCTTCACATTTTTCAGATGGTCGGAAAAATAACAAAGAAAACCTATTGGTGTTCAGAAATTCTGAACACTCGTTGTTCAATTGCGTAAACTCACTGCTAATTATGAGATTTATTCGATTCATAACAAAATTGATACGTCGTAGCTTCTTTAAAAAATGAATGTAATTTTTGAATCGAGTTCAGTGCAATCTTTAAAAGAACTATCTTTTTTGTTATTTTTCAACGCAGCGAATCAAACGTTTTAATTGCCTTCCGGAGTACTCCGAGTTCTAATAACGAATTTTGGTGTTTAATTTTTTGGAAATAATTCGACTTAAGTTTCGGTCTTTAATAGCAAATCGCTAATGGCGCGGAAACAAGGTCTTTTTTTCTTTAAAACGCAGATTTTAATTTACTAAATTCCCAAGAGAGTAAAAAAATACCCATTGATTTTTTTAAATTGTTTTAGCTAAGAAAAGTCAATCGTTAAGGAGTTAACCAAATCGAATGTTTTTTTTTTCTTTTAGTCAATTAAAGTTTCTGCAATATCTATTGACAATGTTTCCTATGTTATGATACAATGGAAGGTTTTCTAGCTGGTTTCACTCAAATCAAATGATTGTTTTTGGTTGGAGTGTATCAAATAGATAAGCGGATATCAGGAAAAGGAGTCGATGAGTTGTTTCATTGCTGCGTACTGGTTTTAACTTCAAATATCTCAGAAAAAAATTAAAAATACTAAATTAAGTTCTTGATAACCTTAGTTTTTTATTAGAACTTATGTTTGTGTTGCGAGTGGTCCGAAATTTCACTGTTTTGCCTAGCTAATCAATTTTTGCTAGATTTTGTATGAGTTTATTTTTTTTCGGTATTTTTGTATCTTAAAGCTACTTCTCTAGAGAAAATCTGGACTACGATTTTGCGATTAATACTCATGCTGAATCCTCTTAGGGGGGTGTTAATTTGATAGTCTTAGGGGGTGTTAAAAATATAGTTTCAAACCCATATTTTTTAGTATAGTGTAAAATGCGAGCCTTGGGAGCCCAGGGTCTGGGGTTTTGGCTGGACCCGATTTTAATATATTTTGGTAGAAATTTTTTTCGGACTATTGCTTGTCTGTTTCTTTTTGGTTGGCTTTTTCCCACCATACGTCGATTGTCACTTCAGGTAATTTTACCTTCTCAGAGTGCTGTATATAACCTTTTGTAAAGTTTCAGCTAATAAGCTTCAAGGTGTTTTTTATTCGGCTCGCTAGACCACTTACTACCTATGTTTTGCGTGCCTAATTACCGTTGTGTTGCCAGCTAAGTTTTTTAGCCAGCAGCTTTTATTATATGCATATGTGGTGTATCGTAAGTTCTGCGATGCTCCGCTTGGCTCCGTGCTTAACCGGTTTCTCAACGGTTTTTCTCGACAATGGAAAACGACTGAAAGAGTTTTTAAATGGTTGATCACTTGACCCTACCTGATGATCGGTTGTGGTACCTATTTTTGCAGTTATAGACAAGGCTGTTAATCAGAAAGCGAACCAGTATAGACTTTGAGTTAAAGCTCAGTTGTTTCCAGATAAAAAAGCTTCTTTGAACAGCCGAACGATGCGATTCAGTGTAACGGGATTTTCTCTCCAAATCGAGACACTCAATTCTAACAACAAAGAAACACTCCCCAATGGTAATACGAGAAGAAGTAAGGGCTTGTACAATTGACTGAAGTTCCTTTCAAGTTAGGAAGCATAATTTTAGTTTCTCCTCGTGTGAGCTAGTGCTTGTATCTTTCGAACCATTCTGTAATTCGTTTCATTTTCCTTCGATACTGTATTGTGTTCTTGTTTTTGGTAGCTCATTGAGAGGATCTCCAATAGTTTTCCATTGGGATTAAGGTACAGGTTAAATGATATCGGTCCGAGCAGAGAACCCTGCGCTATACATATTTTAACTTAAAGTTGCTCTGATCAAGCCCCATTGATTTTCATAGATTGTTCTTTCTTTAGGTGCGATGCTATCATTTTGACTGCATCTGCAATAATCCCAGCATGTTTATGAAGTATCATCTACAGAGTTTTTTGGTCAACTGTATCAAAATTATCTGATAAATTACGACAACAAAATCGTGGGGCTTTTTTGTCAAGCGGTAGACCGATTGAAATTTCTATCTTCATTTTTGCTGTTTCAGTAGAATGCTCTCTCTTCTTTTATGCAAACTGATTTGGGTCTAGTGATTCTTGTTTTATATATAGTCAATTATGTTCTTCAAATGGATGTTTTCAATTTGTTTTGAAAAACTTTTAATGCTTGTTACAGAACCATATGATTTGACTTTGTTTTGATACAAATATCTGCATTTGAGCTGAGGAACAACAACTTTTTTGAGAGTATTCGGAAACGCACTCTAATATAAGCGTTTACCAACAATAATAGAGAATGAATCCAATTTCTCCACAAGTATTTAGCTCTACCCGTTGTTGTGATGTCTTTCGGTGACGTTACCGACGATATGTTATTTTTACCGACGATATGTTATGATAGGACCAACAACTTTGAAAAAGTGGTATGAAGCAGTTTTTATCAAGTTTCCAGTTTTTATACGCAGTGTTAGGTGACATAGTGCCAAGCGCATTGATTGCAAGCTCGAGTTTTCATTTTGTTTCTTTTCCGTTTGCGCAAATTTTTCTGTAAGAATTACCAAGCTCTGATAAAAAATAAAGTGAACAAAAAAATTAAATACATCATAAAGCGAAGGTTTCTTTTCTTGGGTTGATTTTCATGAAAAACCCAACCTAACGACAATTTAAACCGAAACTAATAAACCCAATGATTAAGTTTTTATGCCATTAAAACTTCCTCGCCAAATATTAATTTCAAGTTTACTTACCTAATTCAGCAATTTAGACACCATTTAGATGTCGGTTTCCTGAATTTGCTTTTATCGAGCGAATAGTTTTAGATTGAAAACGATGGCAGGTTTTTATCCTCCGCAGTTTGGATTCAATAATCAGGTTGGTTTTTTAAGCATTACTGACAGAGCAAATTCTAAACTTGGAGTTGTAAAATTGAATCACAGTATTAAGAAGTTCCTTTTGTGAAGGCCCAACAGATGATGCCTAATCAAAACATGCCAACGTCACAACCTTCAAATCAGCATTCTGCTGGTGGATACTACAGTCAAAGTTACCAACAGCCGAATACCCAAAATCAAACTTTGCAAATGTATCAGAATGAGACGCCCCAGCTGCAAGGACAGCTGACGCATGCGCAACAGTACAATTCTGGATATCAACAACAAAATCAGCATCAGCAATTATCCCAGAATTATGCAATTCAGTCGCAAAATTATGCAGGCCAAGCTCAAAGCCATGGAAATCAATTCGGCCACCAAAATTACAACCAGTCGTACCAACAACCACATCAACAGCAAGTGCAGCAGCAGCAACAACAACAACAACAACAGTTTGTGCCGAGTAACTCTGGAATTTTAGATTCAAACATGGGAAACCAGCCGATGAGCAATTTCAACCAATTTGCACAGATGAATATGCAAATGACAAACCAAATGCTGCCTCCAATGCCCAATGTTACACCTGTTCAAACGTATAATTCTACTGCGGCAGTGACCTTGCAAAGCGCGGTTCCGAAACCTGTTCCTCCTCCGCCGCCTATGGCACCCCCCTCGACAGAGTCTAAACCACCACCACCGCCGACAAATGGGGGAGCGGAGGCGATGGTAGCCGAAGCTGTGACTAATTTAAACCTTCGTGCTGATGTTGTGAAGGCGCTGAAAGAAAGTTAGTTCTATTTGAAATGTTTAAGGTCAAGTCATTATTATTAGGGTGTTGACAAGATGTCATGGTTATGTCACAGAGTAGTATGGTGTGTCATGAATTGTCATGACAATAATTTTACATCTGGAAAATTTTTGGTCGCTGAACTTTCAAAGTGAGGCAACTGTTTTTCGTGTCAATAGTTAGGTACGGAGGAGCTTTTCGAGATGAATTGTTTTTTCTCAAAGCCTGTAGATATAAAAAAATTTTTGTTTTGCCAGTAAATTCTATGACACTGTTTTTGTGATTGACATTTTGCCTTTAGATTCCAAGCTTAGACCGAAGTGTAAGGAGAAAGCATAGAATATGTCAAGGAGACCCAGAGAAATTTGTTTAAAACCTGTTGAAACTGACTGGATTTTCAAGTGTTTTTAGCCATTGAGATTAACTATCTAGATTCAGGTTTCTTATTTTGAAATCGACAATTTTGCTCTTATAGACGCGGCGTATCAGAAGATGGAGGCTGAAAAGGGTGAAGTACTGGAGAAGCAGAGACAGTTCGAGAGCCAGTACTCCAAGTGGGAGAGTGACTTCGAACAGTGGCTGCTGGCCAACAGAGACCACCCGGACCAGAGCCAGCTGCACAAGTACTCGGAGGAACACGAGAACTACAGGGGCAAACTGGAGGACATACGCAAAGAATTGCAGTGAGTAGAGATATTATTGGGTTTCTTTAAATTTTGGTCCGTCAGTTTTATAATTTAAAGCTCACTCATTTCGAAGAAGAAGAATTTATTTCTCCAGAAATGTGAATTTATTTCAATTTGTAACTTCAATCAAAATAAACACATACAATAAATGGAGAGGATAGATAACGGACAAGCATTTCTAATGAGAATCTACCCATGGTTGATTTACAACCTGTATATACCAAACTATTACTAGAAAAGGAAAAATAAAAATTATTTATCTTTCTTAACTTCTCCTAATTTGAAACAACTAGGAGCTATCTATTATTATTGAAGTACAGCTGAAAGTATTGAAGACAATTTAAGTATAGTATTTATTATAAAAAATCAAGAAACAAATTTGAAACAAAAATAAATAAATAATTATTTGCTGCTATGTTTTTTTAATGTAATGCTAAAATTTTGAAATAGCAATTTTTCGAAAACTACGAAGATTTGGAACGTCTTTTGCAGCTCTCAATCATGGCTTGGTAGCATTTGGTCCCTGGGTCTAAATCATGGCCTGGTACCGTGGGTTTTAATATATAGCAAATCATGAGCTAACAAAATAAGTTTTTGATTAATGTTTCTCAAGACTACAACTTGGTTGTATGATTTTTCTCTCTCCTAAACTATATCAATTTTTAAGGTTTTGGGGAAGTGATAGTTTTCTTTTTAGTGACTGAGATTCAATTAGTCTTATTCTATGTTCTTGAAGATTCTTGAAAAATTTTGTTCCCCGATAAGTTAAAGCGTTATTCTAATTGGGAATTTAATTTTTTATTTTGAATTCATTGTCAAAACATAAAATTTGCCTTTAATTTGTATTTCCTGACTTTCAACCAAACATCAATTACCCTTGCGATATACAAGGGTATTGCAATCGGGTACTAGATTTTTTGTCCCGTAAATTACTTCAGGCACAGGACTCTCTCTTTTCATCTGGACTCATTTCCTGGAAACCTCTGTGAGCAGCAGATTTACCGATACAAATTAGTTTTTTTTCTGCATGTTAGTTTTTTAAATATCTGTCCTATACGATTTTATCTTTTTATGTTGATTGTAATTTTAACTCGATTTGTTAAAATTTCATTTTCTTTTGCTTTTCGGCTTGTTAGGTTGCGGCGTATATCATATCAGCTTAGTGATCTCATATCGCGTTAAATCGTGTGATATATATTTTTTGTGTTTTGAGCGCGAGAGGAAATTGGTAACTTTTTATTTGTCTGAAATGTTTTTGATTTTTTTCGGCTTTTTTATTTTCTTTTTTTTCGACTTAATTGCTTTCGGCTTACATTTCATCGGCTTAGTAACCTCATTTTGCGCCGTTCGACGAGCTTAAAAGTTGTTTTTGTGTGTGTACTTTGAGGCTGAGGGGACTTAAAGCTTTTTTTATTAGTCTAATATTTTTTGAATTTTTTCAGCTTTGTTTTATTTCAATTTTATTTTCAGCTTAAATGTTCCGGCAAATACTCTATCAGCTTAGTGGCACCATATTGTTTCCTTTCACCCGCGAATAAAGTTTGTGTGTTTTGAGGGTGAGGGGGACTTAATAATAGGTTTGAGTTTAGTAGGTTTTCTAAGGTATTTTTTTACCGCTTGAATAATTTTCTTTCGATGCTTATTTTATCTTCCCTTGTCTTGGCACGTTTTTGTTTTAAAACTATGCTAATTCTTTTCGATAGATCTAGTTTTTTGACATTTTCGATTTTTTTTTGATGTAGCCGCTTCCTTGTTTTGGTGCGAAGCTCAGCTTTGTCTGTCTTAAATAATGTCAACTTACCTTGTCAGATCAGCCCGTGTGCTTCCAGGATTTACAGGCTTTGAGTTTGGAATATTGGAAAAGTGACAGTTAGTTCGATTTAAAATGTTCGGTCGTTTACTTATATTTGACTGCAGATTATTTTGGCTTCAGCGAATCTTTTTGTAACATAAAGTATGGGTCTTGGTTTTGGCTCATTCTGTATGGATCTTGGTTTTGACTCACAAATCTCCTGGAAGGGTCCATCTTCACAATTCAAATTTAAATATTTTCTTTATTACCCTTGCGATAAAAAGGCCTTGCAGTCGGGTTCTAGACTGATCACTTCTGGAGGATCTTCACTTCTAGAGGATCTTTCATCTGAAATGCTCAATTTCTTGAAAATTCAAGTAAAAACTATCACTTAGCTAGTAATTAGTTCAAGTCCATTTCATTTGCAATTTTCTTTTCAAAAGAAAATTCTCAATTTTTTTCGGGTTCCTGGTTTTCGTTCTAGTTCTTGTCGGTTCCGTTTTTTTTTGTTGCGCAATGTCTTTTTTGCATGCAAGTGTTGCGAAGCTCCATTTCGCCTCTGTGTTAATGTCACGATTAATTCGGACTTATTTTAAGTATCCGCTTCAAAAGGCTGTTTATGAACATCTGATACAAATATGAAGTTTTTGTAGCTGTAGTTTTCCAGTTTTTTTTCACTTCTGTCTTTTTTATTCACTATTTTGTTGCGCAATGTGTTTTTTTTGCATGCAAGTGTTGCGAAGCTCCACTTCACCTCTGTGTTTATGTTGCGATGTAATCGGACTTTTTTTTAGTATCCCCTTCAAAACTATAATGCAGCTTCTTCCTTTACACAACCTAGTTATAAACAAGACCATAGAGTATCAGCCAAATACTTGTGACTGAAAAAGAAAATACTGACCCCTAAGTAAATCCGAACCCTAACTGGTAACTAAATTAGACAGACATGTTGCAATAAATACCGGTGAATTCAATTTTTTTTTCACGATGAGTCACCACTCATGAGGAAATAGTCCGCACATGGGAATTGTTTCTGTTAGACAGGTAGTTTACAAAAAGTATAGTGCCCATTAAATTAAACTTGCTAATTCGAAGGAGTATGTTTTAATTGGGCACTATTTTTTTCCTATAAACAGCTTATCTAATAGAAACAATTCCCATGCTTGAAATATTATGTCTCATAGTAGGTGACTCATCACCAGGGCCCGGAAAAAATTGCGCCAAATTTTGCCAAAAATTGAGCAATAAATTGCGTCTAATTTCGCCAAATATTGCACACAAATTGCGTTTAAAATCCTAAAATTGTGTCATATTGCGTTATATTTGCGGCTAAAATCTACGAGAAAAACAATATAAATGTCTGAAAATTTTTATACCGTCAGCTAAAGGCTGACGTTTCTGCATTGCATCAATAGTCGAGGGTAGGAAATTAAAATTTCCTGCTATAAAAGCTAGCTCGCCGCTACAATTTGCGGGAGAACTGTGAATTATGCCATATATTTTGTTTAATTCTTGTAGAATGAGTGAAAATTGCGTTATTTCAATAAACATTGCGTCTCGGAAAAAAAACAAGCAAAAATCGCGTTTGCAATAGCGGTATTGCAAACGCAATCTTTTCCGGGCCCTGCTGATCACTTCTGAGATACTCATCATTTTCATGAAAATTCAAATAACATAATCGGTAGTTATAGCAGCCAGGTCTAGTTTGGTTACAAGATCGGGTTTGAATTTAATTTATGGGTCATTTTTGTTTTTCAACTTATATTAGATGGATTAAGTTATGAAATTATATTATTAAGTTTTTACCTTTGCGGTCAGCAAGTGTATTGCAATCAGGTTTTAAATTTTTTTCCCGTAAATAACTTTGTTCACAGAATAGTCAAGATTAGAAATGGTAAGTTTAGGTTCAGCTCACAATGAATTCAAATTTCTTTGCGTCTCCGGCACAGTTGGTTTGGAGCTAACCAATACGACTGGGATGGCAAAGGTCCTGGTTCGAATCTGACAGGACTTGTTTTTTTTTCAAATCGGAGAAATTCTGTTTCAAAAAAACTGTCGGCTCATTATTTGCCTGCATATGTTTTGTCAGCTTAGTTGCCACATTATAGAATTGTGTTTTTCCTATACGTAATATCAGGGGCGGATTTAGGGGAGGGGGGCGCGATTTTTTTTCAAAATTTTTCAAAAAGTGCCCAAAAACGGCTTTTTTTGACTGTTTTTTCAAAAATTTGCCTGCGGCGCAGAAAATTTAGCCAAAATAGGGGCAAAACAATTTAGCCAAAATAGGGGCTCTGCTTTGGGAGAGCTCGAAAATCATTTGGGTCGACCTAAAAAAAAAGGTCGTCAAAATTTTCGAATTTTTTTTTGAAAATCCGCCCCCTCGAGAAAATCCTAGATCCGCCCCTGCGTAATAGCTGGTATTAGTGTGTTGATTTACTTCTGCTGTTTGTCATTTTACGAACCTTGACTTCGTATATTTTCTTTGTTTTTACGGCTTGCTTTTCGAGAAGGTTAACTTAATATCCCAATGAGTTTTAACGAAGTCTTGCGAAGGTTAATTTGCTATCCCAACGATTTTTGTCTTGAGTCTTGGGAAGGTTAATAAATTATTGCAATGAGTTTATCATAAAAACACTGCCAAAGCGAACGATACTAGCCACTCTTGGCTTTGAAAATACCTTGCTGAGCGCCACGCTAGGAACATTTTGAGAAACCATCTATCGCTGGCAAGATTGTCCGAGCAAAGTTTCTTCGAGTTTGTTTCAGTCTTCAATTTTGTCGTTCACACTCTTTAATTTCCACATTTTCGATGATCCTCTGAGACCTACAGAAGTATAACTTCAATCTTATCCCGATGATTTCCACTTGTCAAACCAACTGTTAAATCAGTTTTTGAAGGCAAACTCGAGAAAAGCAAATTCCGAGGTCAGAGTGTTTTAAAAAATAACAGAGACATAAGTAACTTCGTTTTTAAATTTTAAATAAACTCCTCAAAATAATGTATACAAAACACATAATCAGGGCCATCCAAGTAAACAACCAAAACCAATCCATATAAAACACGTAATGAAGGCCAACCCAAAGTCCTCACTCTGCGCCCTCTTCAAGTTTCCTCATCCGAGGAAATGCTCCCTCTATTAACACAAAGCACTTCAGCTCAGCTAAGAACTGGCTACATTCCTTTTTTAAATGCCCTCAACAACAAAATTAACCCAATGTCCTTGCGAACTGTCCTGACAGTCCTGCTCCCAGCACTATACCCTTCAACCATTCACTTGCCTAAAAATCGGACTGAACTTAACTACCCATTAGACCTGTGGGTCTGGTGGGCCGAAGTTTCTGAAACTAGGGCCTAGTTCACTTCACGAGCCCCTACGGCAACTCCGAAAAACAATCGGTCAGTAACCGCAGCGTAATCCAAGCTTTTTAAAAATCGTCTGAATAGCTTTATAATGCAGAATTTATATCGAAAACAGAGATTTTTACCAATTGCTCCGAATGTCTGCTTTCGGCAAAGGCCATGATATTTCACTTCATTTGATTTCGAATTCAAAAGCTACGAAAACTTTTAAATGGATTCCGCAATTTTTTTGAGTAAATGGTTTGCTTATCATGATATTGACCATACTTTTGATCGCGTATCTGGAATTTTTGCATTAAGTCTTTGTTGATCAATTTTTTTCGTAGAATTAGCATTTATCATAGTAAATTAGAAGAATTGGCTTCAGGGTTATTTAAATTTAGAAAATTTATTCAAATGGAACTGAGTTATTTCCAAAAAACAGCTCGTAGTTAAAATTGCGTTGGATCTATTAGACTTTAAGTTCTAGAAAAGTGCTAGCTTAAGCAAATTGTTCTTCAAACTAAAAATATTTTGGTAAAAGTAGCATTTCCGTTTTTAAAGTGTACGTTTAGAACTCAGTATAACCCTGCTAGAAAATAGGTTTTTTATTTGATGACTACGAGAATCGTGCATTTGTCTGAGCAAGTAGGTCTATTTGAACAATTGCATGAAATATCTTCGAAATAAAGGTTTTCGATTGACAATTCGAAGAATATCTCTACTCCGACCAAAGCAAACTGTAAGGGAACAGCAGAAATTAGTCTGAGAACATGAAATTTCAAACATGAAAACATAAAAATTGATCTAATATATTGTGGTTGTCTATTGAAGTTATATCTGAATAGGTTTTTGTCGTTTTTAGTGCTGATGAACGATGTTTTTGAGTTTGGTGATTCATATTTTTCAAGTTTATTTGATAAATGGAAGACATTGTGCTCCTTATAACAAATGTGCAAATGGCTCGAGAAAATAGAGCCTGACTTTTTCAAAAGCGGTTGCTAATTTTTGATAATGTTAAAATCAGCTTTTGATCCATTTTTCTAAATGGGTTATTTTTTGTTCATCATAAAAGATTCATGAAATTCAGAAAGTTTCCTGAAATTTTTCAGCGGACTAAATTCAACTGGAGCGTATTAGAGTTCCTGCAGCGGTGGATATCTGATATATTTGATGGGTCGATATTCAAACTAGTTTTCAAATCGTGTAAAATTAGTTGACCTTCTATAAAATATAGTGAAGACCCTTTTTCATCAAAAATTCACGAGATTTTTGGGCCCTTTCTGAAAGCTTTTGACCAGAACTTTGAGCTGTTTTGATGCGCGCTATCCCCTCGGTTTAAGTGTAGATTGGCGTCACGGGCGACTTGAGAAAATTTTTTGGGTTGGTTATTTGACCGAAACTGGTTGTCTTGTTAAGCATAGAACTTATCAGACAAAATGAACATAAAACGATAGAATTAATGAGCTTAAAGAAACTTAAATATACTGAAAGTATGTAAATGGCGCAATATTGAAATTTCTGTAAGACAATGATGTCTGAACGACAACAATATGAAAATGTTTCTTAGCCTTTAGGTTTATTGTTCCGACCATTTGAAAAATGGGGAGAAACTTGGTATTCGGCTATGTTTTAGTTTTCTTTTTTTTTTGTTTTCACGCGAAATTAGTTACCACAAATAATCGTTGGAGAGAGTTGAGTGATATATCATATTCAAGCCGTTAGAGTCTTGACTCGAGCGACATTAAAAAATTTCGAAAAAAGTTCCCATTGTCGAGAAAACCGTTTTGAAATTTTTGGGTTTTCGTCTTAATTCGAGCGAATAAATAAAGGGTTTACAATAGCTTATTTTAATGGCTAAAAAGCTTATAATAGCTTAATTCAAAACGTGAAAACTTAGTTTTACTCGAGTAACGTTAAGTTTTTCAGTATTTTTGCGCCTTTTTGGTATCAAAAATTCAAAAAACTGCAAAAAATAATGAATTTTTTTTATTTGAAGTGTTTTAATTTTTTCTGTTTCTTTTCCAAGCAAAATCAGGTACCACAAATAATCATCGGAGTTGGTCGAGTGATATATCATATTAAAGCCCTTTCAGTCGTGAGCGGCATAAAAAAATATGGAAAATTTTTTCTCATTGTCGAGAAAAACCGGTTTGAAAATTTTAATCTTAGGTCTAATTTCGAGCTAATAAGGTGAGCGTGCTGGCTTACAATAGCTTATTTAAGCTTGAATTAAGCTGTGAAAACTTGATTTTACTCGAGAAAAGTTAGTTTTTGGAGTTTTATTGCACCATTAGAAAAACCGTTTTCCATTTGGCCTATAAATTTTTTGTGTTTTTTATTACTATAGTCGGAGAACATTCTGTGCCACTGGCTTAGTAAACAGCTGTTTTTTTTTCATTTTTAGATTCATTTTCTTATTTGCTATTCTTTTAAAGGAATTAAGCCTTTTCTCTCTCTCTCTCCCATTCTCTACAGCAGTGCGGAATTTGAAGTGTTAAGGCTTCCAAATCATGCAAATTTAAGAAGAATTTAGGTTTCAGTGCAAAATTATCTGATTACTAGTAAATTCTTTGGGTATAACTATAGTAATCGAAATTTTAATGGGATTGTCACTCAAATATTTGTTATTTTCTTCGTTAATTTCATTTTTTGTTTCGATTTATTGGTTTAATTTAGTTTTCTTGTTTGTTTATTTTTATTACTGAAAAAATTACCAATTATAGTTAAAGCTGTTTTCTCACGAGTTCGAGGAGGTGGAGACTGACCGATTTAGAAACATTTGTTTTTAGACAAAGCTTAGCTCACGTGGAGCTGCGCGAAAAACAACTGACTGCAAAAGTATTGCGGGACGTTAATAATGCTAACCGTTACCAACATCACAACCAAACTTCTAATTCCGGTACTACCCCTACTATTGCTGCACCAACTGCTAAAATTGTCCAAAATACACCTGTTTCTACTCATCAACCGAAACCAGTTCAACAAATCCCTTCGGATGAAGGATTTGCCCAATTTATCGAGCAGCAACGCCAGCAAACATACACTCAGAGCCAGAAGGATCCTAAGATGTTAATCAGTTCGGACAACATTGCTCAGTATTCGCCACATTCAAAAGATCAACAGGATTATGAAAATGACGGGAATAAGGCGTATTATGCTAGCAATTCAAGGCAGAACTCAAATGTTGACAATGTGCAGCAACATCTGAGTCAGTCAAATTTTTCTGGCCAAAGTTATCCACCGGCAAGTCAACATCAAGTTGCATCACCGCGACCAGTTCAGCATCCGGGAAATATCTCCGGACGGGGAAGGTTTGTTACACCGGCTATCAATCCCAGAGTATATCGCCCGGCCGGTCGCGGAGGTCAACAACGGTTCCCCGCTCCAAGAATGGTAGCTATTCAGCCATTGTTTCCTGAGGAACAACAAGGGAGTCAAATTACCTCAAGTGGCGTTTCTCCAAATAGCAATCAGTTTTCTTACAGCAATAGTGGCGAAGTATCCGCAAATTATTCGAGTTTATCTAACACTGGGCAGAGTAACGCACAAGGTATGTCGCAGGCTAGATTTAGAGTTCCATCGCCGGTTCGTTCTAGGAATCCGTTGGCTAAAAATGCAACAATGCCTGCGTCAAGAGGAGGAACTGCAATGGCTAGAATGCCTACACAGCAGCAGAGATTTCAGCATCAAGTTTCTTTGCCTAATCCAGTGCGTCTAATGACGCCACCAATGATGTGTGGTGCTAATTCACAGGCACAGCCTGGTTATGGTTTCAAAAATAATTCGAGTTTTGCTGATAAATTAAATAATAAAAATGTATCCAACCGTTTTGCCGAGGATGTCAATTTAGAAAGTTGGGATGATTCTTCTAATTTGTCTCAATCATTTGAATCTTCCGTTGAAAATGTTCAAACTTCTAAGTCTAATGAATTTCAAAATCAAAACAGTATTGTATCTCCACGAAATTCAACCGAAGCTCCTGTTACTGAAACTGAAAACCTTATTAGTCCAACAAGTTATAAAGTGGTTAGAAGTGTTAATAACTCCAATCGAGGATATGCTGCTTCTATGCGAGGAGGACGTGGGGGTGGTAATTTACCCCTAGGAAACCAAAATTTGTCCAATGCGGGTGCCAATCAGTCTATGAAGGGATTGGGTATGCAAGGAAATATGCACGGACAAGGTAATGATGCCGGAAAAGGAAATGGACATGATAAAAACCAGAAAGTTCCAAAATCTGCTGATAATCAAGCAGCTGGAACACCTGACGAGGCTCCGACTCTATCTGGAGGCACCAAAGGGTCAGCCGACCTTGACCTTGACGTGATCAAGGCTGCTCTGAAGTCGCTCGTCCCAGCTGACGAGGAAGAAGATGACGACATTGAACGACATGTGAGTTACGTTTCCACGGTAGAAAAGTTATCATTGTCAATTTACAAATGATTGCAATTTTTGTTTATCTTACCTGCTGAGTAAATTGAATTTTCAGATAATTTTTGAGATATTAGACAGCTGCTTGCTTTGAATAATCTTTAAGATCGAATTCTTCATAAATGGTGATATTTTAGCTTAAGTGGTTCATTTGATCAGAGCGTGCGAAAGAAAAAGTTCTCATAGCAACTCGAACCTGGTTAACTCCAGCGGTAGTTGCACTCACTAACGTTAAAAGTAGACTAACCAACCAATCAAATAGGCAAAAAGGAGTTTACATTGAATTTAATCCAAGTTCTACAGGTTTCATAACCAGAAATCAACTTGATAGAATTCGGTATATTGTAAAAACTATGCAAGTTGGATCGCGTGGGCGCTCGGCGCTTATAACCACCAAGTGGTAAAAAAGTCCCAGGCGTTTAAAAACAAAAGTCTCAGGAGTGGTAAACATGCAACTCATCAGCTCGATTACTCTCCGAGCTGATTCAGCTAAGTCATTGATAAGGAAAAAAAGTATCGCCGACATATGGCTGAAAAGGATAAAAGAACCAAAAAAATTGACTGAAATTTTCTTCGAATTTCGAATTATATCAGGTTAGAGTTCTTTGAATTTAAAGAATTGTCTTGATTGGCCTTTTTTCATAAAATAATCAAATTCAGAGAAAACTGGATCAGTAGTTAAATTTATTGCTTCAATGGAAAATCAGAAATTCAAAGTCCATTTTCGAAACCAGAAGTCATTTACGTCTTTCGTGACCTTTTTGCTTTTCATTTTCGATAGTGGAGTTTTCCTTACTTTTAACAAAACAAATGATGTGAACTGAAAACAGAAATTAAAATTCAAACGCAAAAAACAAATTTTGCGCGTGAACAATATCGCAACATTTTTCTGAAAAAAAACCAGCACGACTTATGTAAGTGAAAACTTTTTGGACTGAAACTCGCTGGCACTGCCAAGCTTAACTAATTTTGAATGAAAATTATCAGAAATGTCCAAAAAATAAGTGCAAACCTTATAATAAAAAATGAACACTTAACACACGGAACAAATAACCAGACAGGTTCTTTATGGCCAAAAGCATGGAAGATTTAATGATTGGCGATCATCAATTTAGCACAAATAAACATGTAATATCAACAAATTGCGCGCAAATTTTAACCGAACTTCATCCACCATCAAAAACCAACTAAATGTTTAACTAGAATCCGTTATTTTTTCTTAGAAAATAGCTTCGAAAACAATGGTCGAAAATTTATTGCTTAAATTAAATAGGATCCGGTTAATTTTTTTGACCTTTGATTTTGTTGTTTGCTGGTGATTAATATCCATTATCAAGTTGGAACAAATATTTTAGTAGCTAAATTTTATCGAAGAGTCTGAATCGTTTGTAACTTCCTTTATACACAAATGAAGTTCGGATTATAGCGCAGAGGCAACGCCCATGGTTTGGACAAGAGTAAGTAAATTGAACTCAGTCAGGACCAGTATTTTTTTTAAATAGAAAATTCTCAGCTTCATTTTTTGGGGTTCATCAAATTTCGTATTGTTTTTTCAGCCTAACGCAACACACACTTTGTTAAGTTTAAGAAGCCAGGACCACTACTTCTTTGAAAACAGAAAGTTTTTAGCCCACATTTTAAAGAGTCGAAGAATGTAGTTCAGGCTCTTATATAGGTCGTGTTGGTTTTTTTTTAGGAAAAGTCTTCAAATTGTTCACTTTCAATTTTGGTTTTTCCGCGGCTTGATTTTTGATTTCTTAAGTTCATTTCGTTTGTTGAAAGGAAGGCTAACTAAACCATTGAACAGCAAAAGTCACAGAAAACCTGATCAAATTCTAATTTCGATTTTTTAAATGATCGAGTGGGTTTAAATTTCCAGATTTCGCTGCGGAATAAAAGTTTAACCTATTGATCCATTTTTCTCTAATGGAGTTAACTTTATGAAAATTATGTCAGCCTTCTTTTTTTAAAGAAGTTTTGAGGCCATATAGTTTTAAGGATCATGAACGTAGTGATTTCTGTTATATAGGTCTTGGTGATTTTTTCTTTTGTTTTTTTTTTTTCGGAAAAGTCTTGTTTTTCGGAATTTTTTTCACGCTTTATTTTGAATTTTTTCTCGGTTTGACTTTTTTGCGTAGACGACAAACATGCAGTATTGGCGTCCTTTTTGCGCTCGTTGATCTATTACTCCCTTGCTCATCCTTGTTTCCAAAAAATTCTAGTTCATTTTTTTAAAACGATATTTCTTTGGTAATTTTTGATTTTTTCGGCTTCGTCGCTTTCGTTTTTTTTGTTGGCTTAGTTTCCGCTTTGTTTTTAACATCTATTTTTTACCAGCTTTGTTTTCCTTAGAGCGCTTATTTGAATGTTATTTATAGAGGTTAGAAGGCTAAATAATCTTTCGAACTTAAAGATTTCATTTTACTACGTAAAATAAAAAAATTTTGTTGAGCAATTTATCGCCTATAATGCTCGCCTTTCCTACCATTGTTAAACAATTTTGTTTCTTTTTGAAGAGGGTAAATGCAAATCATGGTTTACTAGTATTTTTACACTCCAAAACTTTCTGGTAGAAAAAAATTATATTAAGATTTTATTCAGTTAGATTTTTTTAAATTAATTTTCAATTGTTTCGATTTTTGGCATATAATTGTTTGTACAAAAATGCGTTGAGCTAGTTTTAGTTCTATTAAGTTTGAAGTGTTTTAGGTTTATGAAATTTCGACTGAAATGTTTAAAAAATAAAGATTTTTTTTTAAATTCATTAACGGGCCTATTTTTTGTTGTAATCGTTCTTTTCAATTTTTCGTGTTTTATAAGTTTGAGGTTTTTATAAAATTTTTTAAAGTTTTCAAGGTTTTTTGCTAGTTGTTTTTTGTGACAGTTTTGTTAAAATTTTGTGGTCATTTTTTTTTGTTTCCTGGTTTTTCAATTTCCTTTTTTCCTTGTAATCTTAGTTAATAGCAAGCAACGGGCCGTTTATTATCTTCAAGTTTGCCTCTAGCACATGCAAGTTGTTTGGTTGTATGATTTTCAGAATTTTTTTGACTTGAATTAAGGGTTTTTTCTTATCGTTTCCATCTATTTGTTATGAAAGAGAACTGAATGAACTTTGTGTAGCCCCAGCCCTTCTTTACATAAAAATTGAAATAAGATGTTTTTTCCTTATTTTTACACCTACGATTTATTCAATACGTTTATTTTCATACTTTTCGTTTGAGACCTATCTTTTGAACTTTGCCATTTTATTGGTATCGCAAGTGGTGCGAAGCCCAGCTTCACCTGTGTATTAAATTTACTTATTGATCCATTTTTCTGAAAGTGGGTTGATTTTATGATAAGAAGTGTCAAGCTTAAGTTCTTCTTGAAATTCAGAAAGCCTTAAGGCCATATAATTTTTTTCTGTTTCCTTGCGTCTGTTTCCTTCCGTCCTGTCTGTTGGCTACGTGTTTCCTTGTGAAATTCGAAAGTTGACTTTAATTCAAAATAAAAGTCAGTTTTTGTTCGAATAAATCAATTAATTATGATTGACTACAATCCAATTTTTAGTTGCTTGTAATGAAGTTTTTGGGCAAGCTGTATTTTTATTGACAATTTTTTGTCTTATCGTTTTTGTCTTGCTGGGGAGCTTGCTGTATCTTAATTGAAGCGCATTCTTTTCTGAGTCGTATCGAAGAAAATTATGTGGAAGTAGTTCTAGGTGATGAGCCATGGCTAAGTGGCTACGACAAGTTATTTTTAGTCAATGTTAAAAAGTTCTTCTAGAACATTGTTAATGTTATTTAAGCTATTCATTTTTTACTACTCGTTTGTGCATTATTTCATTTATTTCAATTGCCTTGGTAAAAAACTGAAGTTTTTTTCGGCTTATACATGGGTTTTAGTTGATTTCACATAGAAAAGCAAGTGTATTGTTATCGGGTACTAGACTTTTTGTTGCCAGAATTTAAAAAAATGAAGACTCGAGGCACTTGATTTGCTTGATGGAGCTCAGAGTTTGAGTCCCTTTTTATTGTTCCGACCGCGTCTCAAATATACTGGAAAAACTATGGTCGTAGCGTTGTTTCCAGCTGATTATGAGTACCTCAAGGAAAACCGGTTTTTAAATTGTTTTTGAACATTGTCATATCAAATATCGAAGCTAATTAAGCGAAAACACAAAAGATTTGAGGACAAGGTTTCTATCTTAAGTTTTTGTTCGGTAAGCATTTCTCATATACTACTAAAATCTAGTTTATTAACATAAGGTACACGTCATAATTTTAAAGGGGGATTAGTCCTAGAAACATTTTTTCTGGAAAGGATTAATTTGAGTGATTTGACAGATTATGATTCGAAAAGTCGATTTTTTTTGTATTGTAAACCAATGGTGCTCTCTCCTGTTTTTGTTGCACAGGCAAGTTTGTGAGAAAGTGCTAAAAGATAGCCCACCTTTTCATCAGAAGTCGACCAGTTTAGAGCAAATCGCTTTTTTTTCAAAGGGTATGCATTAATTAAAAAGCATGCGCTAGCTTTATCCGCTTTATTATGGCGCAATCTGTGCAGCCTTTAAATCTAAGGACAGAATGAATATACGTGAATGTAATCTTTTATCCCGTAAGCCATCTGGTAAATTAGTGGAGGCCAGTGAATCTTATTTTTTAGGTCTCAGATGTTTTTTATTTTCAATTAAAGAAGTGAAGGCCCTTATTTGGGTCATATTTTTCGAGGAAAACATCCTTGAAGTAGTTGGCGGTCAAGCTTGATTGCTAACGCTTAAGTTTGAAATACTTGAACGACTTAGTTATTAAAATCGACGTAAAGTGATTTTTTTAGGTTATTCACCAGCAGAATAAAAAATACATATTGATTCATTTTTTTTGCAATTTTGATTCGTTATATCGCTAAATTTTTCAACCATGATTAGTTCCTGTATGTCTAACAGCTCTAAGATAATGTATGTTTTTTCTTGAAAAAGTTGAAAAATAATTAAAAACAGTCTGTCATTCGTCTGTGTAATAGTCAGAATCGTTGGTGGAGTTTTTTGTCATTCGAAAGTGATTCTTTTCTAGTTTCGCATATTAGTTTTTGAAATCATATAATTTTTCAGTATTTTTTAAAGAAATATAATATAATTAGTAAATCTTTTCACATGCAATTTTTCTTGACGAAAATGTTCGTCTGAGTTTCATCTTATTTACTGATTTTTTTTTCTTACAAATGTCCGGCAGTACTTTTGATATCGATAAGACTCTGTCACCAATTTTTGATTGCCCTCAGTCAAACCTACTAGGACCTCTAATAAATTTAAACTGGAAAACATATTTTTTTCCACTTCCTGCGTTAATTGTAACATTTTTCGAAGTTCTGATTGCTAATTTTTGAGCGTCATGTTGCTTTCATCCTTTATTTGTTGTATCGCAAGTGGTGCGACGCTCAGCTTCGCCTCTGTGTCTCAAATTCGCATTAGCTCATCGATTATTCAGTATCGTCTTCCAGTGTGAAAAGAGGAAATATACTGGTTGGTTTTTACGAGAGAAAGGGCTCATTCGTCGGACGAGGAGCATCTACGGCAGAATGTATGGCGGATCTGAAGACATTATTTTAAGCATAATTAAACGAAGCGGAACAAACTCGTAGCCATTGAGCTGTTCGACTTAACTAATCAAGTTGGGCTGGTGTCCAGACTTGCTCATTCTAGAGTGCATACGGTAGGATGAAACTAAGCTATGCCCTCTCCTGTTATCAAGGCATCCATGGGCTCGAAAGCGATAGTGATCCATAGTATTTCCGATATTATTTATTTATGCGAGCTTTAGCGAGTAGTGTAATAGTACGATTATTCGTTTTTTTTGCGAACCTAAGTCGCACAGATTGTTGCCACTCTTGGTGCACCTTTACGGCGTTTTGATAGCATGTGATTTGACAATCGATTATTGATAAGTTAAACAGTTGATGCTTTTTTGATTCAAAGCTAATGTTTCAAACAACTGTGCAAAAATAAAAGTTTTCATGACAATAATTATTATGTCGGTTATACAGGAAATTATTCACGATTTTTCGATTAATTTGCCGCTTGTAATTTTTTTGATATTCCATTAATCGCCCTCGGTTGTGTTTTCGGACGTATTTTCCGCAAAAAAAACATGATTGCAGACAACGTTTTTGAAGGTTTTTTTTTCCAGTTTTTGTGATCCTGTGCATCTGGTGTAGAGGTAACACATGTGCTTGATACAGCAAAGGCTTGAGGTTTGAATCCGGCCGTGGCGTGTTTTTTTCCAGTTCGGCTTTTTGGCTTTCTTTGCGATTTTTATGACAGGAACGATTTTTAAGGTTTTTTTTTAATTTTTGATTGTTTTCCGTTTTATTTTAATCACGGCCATTCATTTTTATGCCGCAAGTGTTGTAAATCTCAGCTTCATAATTTTGTCTACTAATTTTTAATTTTTGAATATGCACAACTTTGTGCAAATTATTATTTTTTAAAACACCTGTCTCATGATAATTGTTCAAGTTTTCTGAGGTTCCCAATGTGGCACCTAAAGGAGTAATCATGGGCAGGGATGAGAAAATCAAGAATAAAGGAGACCTTTTTTGTAATGAGCGAACTAAAAAGGGTAATTTTTGATCATAAAATCATATTTTGCAGTTCTTGCATCAATTTGGCAACTTCAGATAAGATTACGAGAAATAAAAAAGTCGAGGACTCAAGATTTTTTTTACAAGATCAACGAACGATTGTTAATCATTAGACTACTGTATAACGATATGGTGGTAGAGCTGCCTAATCTATGCGGGTTCGAGTAGTCATTGTAAAAGTGAAAAAATAATTATCTGAATAAAACTAGTTAAAAAAGAGTGGATAAAACTATTTAAAAAACAAATGGTTGAGCAAAATGCGAAAGTTCTCTAGAGCTGATTTAATTCATCTAGACGAAACAAACAAAATTTGAATTTTCAAACGCTTTTTTTCAAAAGCCGAGGTTTGCTTAGAATTTTGCCAGAACTATTATGGTTTAATTTATTTTGCACAATTCGGAACCAAACATGTACCCCAAAAATGAGACGCTTTGCCTTTTTTAGGTCATCAAAAATTAAGCTAAAACTACTGATTTATTTAATTCGAAAATTGCATCAAAAGAAGCCTCTTACACAGCGCAACAAAAATCTACAAGGTTAAAATCTCCAAAATTTACAAAAGAATATATTTTGCTTGATAACCAAAAAATGTTAATCTATCTATATCTATCTATCTATACTATATTTAAATGCGAGTGACAGCTATCTCACAAGTTTAAGCATAATAATTTTGCATATTTAACGAAAGAATTTTTTCATGTTTAAGCTATATCGTATATTGCAATTCTTAAGAAGAATTTTTCAATTAGTTTTTCGCAAGGTCATTGTTTTTTCAGTATTCTTTTCGAGGCCAAATTAAGTCTGTCTATCTGTATACCTGCTTTTAATTAACTTGATTATGTCTGTCTACCCGTCGCCTAATTTTTTAACTTTCATCAATTATCTATCTAATATTTTATTTTTAAATGCGGGCTTTACTCTCTCGCCATGTTTGAGCTTTTTCAACGTATTATTTTTTCGTATGTTTAACAAATGAATTTTTTCGCGTTTAAGCTATATGGTATATTGCAATGGTTAAGGTTTTTTTCGATTTTCCTGTTTAAATTCAAGCTCTAGTTTGAAATAAGCAACCTGATAGTGGTTGTCACAGTTTTCCCAGGCTTTGCGATTCTGGCCTCCATATATGAATAACCAAATCCTTTTACTTTACGAGATAGGCAATTTTCGAGATGTTTCAAAAGTTTCTAAAAAAATTAAATTTAAAAATGTTTCTCAATTTTTGAAATTCTCACCCTGTAGTTGAGTGCTTTCAAGTTACTCTCAGGGGTTGGGAGTCTTGTCTCCGAATCTCGCTTCTCAAACTCTTGTAGTTTTCGAGATATGACGTTTTTTATGATTTTTTCAAAAAATTTCCACAACTTAGATTTTGAAAAATTCCAAATTGTTGAAGATCTCAATCCTGTTCTTGGATACTGTGAGGATACTTTCTGGGGTTGCTAATCTTGCCTTTGATTATGGCTGCTCGAATCCTTGTAGTGTTCGAGATATGATGTTTTTTTTGGGTTTTTTTTTCAAAATTGTTCAAAAAACTTAGATATAAAAAATTTCACAAAACTTGAAATTACCATCTCTGTAGTGAGGCTCTGTCAGGGTACTCCCAGGAGTTGCGAATTTCATCACCAAATATGATTGCTCAAATCCTTGTAGTTTTCGATATATGACGTTTTTTATGATTTTCTCCGAAATTTTCAAAAACTTAAATCTTAAAAAATTCCAAAGTTTTGAAGATCTCAATCCTGTCATTGGAATCTGTGTGGGTAATCTTAGGGGGTTGCGAATCTTGCCTCCGAATATGGCTGCTCAAATTCTGGTAGTTTTCGAGATGTGACGTTTTTTTAGGATTTTTTTCCAAATTTTTTTTAGAAAACTTAGGTATAGAAAATTTGAAATTCTCATCTCTAAGTGAGGCTCTGTCAGGGTACTCTCAGGAGTTGCGATTTTTGAATCCCAATATGACTGCTCAAATCTTTGTAGTTTTCGAGATATGACGTTTTTTTCATGATTTTCTCCGAAATTATGATTTTCTCCGAACTTCTATGAGAGTACTCTCAGGGTGTTGCGAATCTTGCCTCTGAATAGGACTGCTCAAAATCTTGCAGTTTTCCAGATATGACTTTTTTTTGTGATTCTTAAAAAATTTTCACGAAAAAAATAAATTAATTTTTTTTTCAAAGTTTGAAATTTTTAACCTGTAGTTGGGAGGCTGTCAGAGTAATCTCAGGGGTTGCAAATTCGACCTACAATTAAGAATGCCCAAATCATTTTTGCTTAAGAGATAAGACGATTTTTGTGATTTTTTTTGAAGAAATGTTCAGAAAACTCAAATTACAAAAAGTGAAATTCTCAACCCTGTAGTTGTGTACTTTCAAAGATTGCGAATATTCCCCTCAAAAAAGACTGCTCAAAATTTGGTAGTTTTCGAAAAATGATTTTTTTCTGGTTTTCAAAAAAATACCTTTTAAAAAACTTAAGGTGAAACTTCTCTAAGTTTGAATTTCCCAACGTTGTAGTTGGGTACTGTAAGGGTACTCTCAGGAGTTGCAAATCTTGCGTCCAAATGCGACTGCTCAATTGCTTTCAGTTTTCCAGATGTGACGTTTCTTAGTTCATTTTAAATTTTTCGAAGAACTTAAATAAAACTTCACAAAATTTTATGGTTCTTCAAAATTTGTTTAAAAAACTTGAATAAAAACCAGAAATATTACAAGAAGTAGAAAAGTTTTTTGTTACTGAAAGTTTTGGTTGCTCATAACTGGATATCGGTAGTTAGTTACTACAATTTGAAGATAGGATAGGTTTTAATTATTGCTAATTAGTATTATCGATCCCCTGGCGATGATAGTGTGTGAGGACGAGCTCTCACTTGACCTCTAGCTTCAGGTCTACCACAACCTGACCGATTTCGACGGCAAAAGGAACCACATGGAAGTTCTGGACGCTAAAAAGCGACCTTGAGTTGAAAAAAAGCTACGCCAACTGACTAACTTAGTCTGGAATGTGGGGAAACAAGAAAAACTGACTTTCCTTAGACAAGCTGGATAGTTTTCGACAGGTCTCGTGCGAATCGCAGAAACCACAATTATTATTATTAAACCATAATGATATGACTCTATGTTATCTAATGCTTTTTAAAAAAAAAATCAGGGTTGAGGATGAAAGTAACAATGATTACTTGTGTTTAAGTTCAAAGCGTCTGAAGCACGTAACGTCCAACAAAAGCAACCTGGTACACGACCAAATGCTCCATACGCTGAAAGAGGTGGGTACGGTGGACGCGGCATGCCCAGCATGCGTGGTCGTGGTATCCGTGGGAGACTAGTACCGAATCCATCGGTTGTCGGGAACCTTCCAGTTAATACCCCACCATCGATGGATTTGCAAAGTAGAGCGATGGATGCTCCAGGAATCATGCCTACCATGGGTGGTCGAGGAGGATTTGGAGGAGTTTCTGCGTACCCTAGAGGAGGTAGGGGTAGGGGTTCCATGATGGGAGTGGGAATGGGAATGGACGTTGGAGGAGGAACCGGGATCTTGGGAACTGGGTTTGCAATCGGAGGACAGGATGAGCAGGGGGTGTTTTGTGACATGGAGAGATATGAAACTGAGATGGAGTACAGGGCGTGGTATGACCAGTTTGGAAAGATGTACTACAAGGTGCACGGGTGAGTCGACGACCTGCTGAAGTATTCAGGAAGATTTAAACCTTTTCTTAAGCGTTCCATTTTGCTTAACTTGTGTTTGTTCAGACCTGACGTCGATCCGGAAAAAGAGCAAGAACTGAAATGGGAGAAAGGTAATTCAGTTTTTTTTCATAGTATAAATTCCGCATATTTAAATGTGCACGCTGACCCAATCACTTAGCTTTATTTGGGTTTTAACAAGCCAATTTTGTGCTGCAGAATTTTACGATCGAGATCACGGACCGGATCCCAGACACCCGTATTACCCGAAGTGGGTATCCAAGCATTTTGCAGACGAGTCTTGCATTCAGCAGCAAGACAACAATGCTAGCGTCAATAAGTAAGTTGAACCTGATTTTCAACGTTTCTGGAATTATTAAGCTGGCGATTAGCAAGCATTATCAAATCGAAACATATTTTTTTTCCAGGTTGACACTTCGTGTAATATAGTTGCTGCATCATTTTGTCAACACTGTTGTGATTAGGCCGATAACAGATATATTTTGAGGGAGTTTGCATTTTATATACCAGCTCTATTCGCAATTTATTTTTAATGTTAGTTGTAAATTTTTTCGGCTGATAAGGTTTCGGCCTAAAAGGTTTCGGCTTATAGATTATGGGCTTGGTCGCCTCAATGCGTCGTTTTTCAGGCGAAAAATTACTAAAGTTTTTATGTAAAAATTTTATAGGCGAAAAATGAGCTTGTATCAATTTTTTTCTCAATTTTTTTTTATTAGCGGCTTTCGTCTGGTTTCTGTCGGCTAGCTTTGCGTGCTGCGTTTGTGTTGTTTTGCAAATGATGCGAAGACCCACTTTGCATCTGGGCAAAAGTTTCTGTCCTAATTGGAGATATGTTCGGAATTAGTTTAGCGTTCTTGTACCCATCTCCTTTTGGCTGTCTGTATCTAAAATGTTTTTTTTTGTCGTTTCAGTTCTCTGGCTATTGACCTGAATAGGCCTACTCTGAATGACTTAATCACAGTCCCTGACCCAACTGAGCTGACTGACCTGATAGAATACCCCGGAAGAAGGATCAGACCACCCAAGATAGTCCTCATCCTCAGAGGACCTCCGGGATCTGGGAAATCATTTTTAGCCAGACTCATTAAGGTCAGTACAAATAAGCCAATTCAAAGTAGAAAAGGTGAAATAAAAGTAAAAAAGAGAAACAAAAGAAAAAGAGAAATAAAAATAAAAGGTGAAAAGGTTTTCATTTCTAGCTTTTATAAGTAAAATTTGAAGTAATTGCAAATTTTGAATCCAATTTTCAATGCTTCCTACCAGTACGTACTATCCGAGTTCCCTGAGCGTTGCTGAATAATGCTGCATGAGTGATATTTTGATAGCGCTATTTTGATAAGAAGGGAGTTCTGAAACTGATGTAACGTTTACCTTGTTTTGGTACGAGGAATATTTAAGTTTTTTTTTCTAGTTTTTTGTACGATTTTTTTTTACAATCGCTTTAGGAGCGGGAAGTGATCTTGGGAGATCATGCGAAACCCCCTCGAATTCTGAGCATAGACGACTACTACATCACAGAAGAGTTCATCAAGAAGGAGTCGGCCGAGGAACAGCGCAACGCCAAAATTACCTTGCCCTCCGCCCCACGCAACAAGGTTCAAATGCTTGTTTTACTCATTCCAAGTATTACTGAGCCAATTTGGACTTACTATTTTGAACCGGTCTTGAACTTAAGAAGGATTATTTATATAAGCAGAAGGCAAATTAGTTTTCAGTTTTATATGCGATCAGTTTTTTTTATTCAAATGCAGTTTCTCCTGATTGACTGAAGTAACAACTATGTAGAATCAATCTATCAATCTTTCTTTTTTGTTTGTACAGATTGTGCAGTACGAGTATGACGAGAGCATGGAGGCGGCCTACAACCTCTGCATGTTCAAGTGCTTCAAGAAGAGTCTGGAGAATGACCTGTTTAGCTTCCTCATCGTGGACAACACCAACCACCTCCTCTCTGACTTCGAACAGTACCTAGATTGTGCCAAACTATGCGGATATAAGGTCAACGCCATGCTATTATTCAATGAGTGCATATTAGTTTAAAGATAAATTTAATGAGCACGAGGGAATAGGAGACTGAGAGCGGATCGTTATTTTCTGAACCAACGACCTTCTGGCCTTTCATTTTGGTGATCGGTGGCTCAGTCGATTTTTCTTGACTAAAATTTTGACATAAGTTTGATATTAGTTTAGAAGAAAAATTAATTCCTCGTTGTTACATTACTACATAATCACACTTGCGATTAGAAAGCGTTATCAAGTCGGAACATGGACTTTTTGCATAATTACAAACTTGTCTAACAGAACCAGTCAATCATTTGGTGGTTTGGTTTATAGTTAATTTTAGTTCAATGACTGGTTCTGAGCATTTGGCATCATAGGTGACTTAAATGCGTGGGAAGATAAAAAGGACTTTTTGCAAATTTTTTGACAGCTGAAAATTTAATCTGCTTATTTTTCTCGGCTTGTTTCCCTCGCAAGAACTTCGATTGCGTCAAACAGTAAATTTAAAACAATTAATATCAGCAATTCAGAATAGAAGGCTGACGAACTCCTTAGGATTGCAGGGTGCTGCCATAAATTCATAGAAACAAATTGAGTCAACTTGCAATTGTGGGAAAAGACGAAGAATCACACGAACGCAGGAAAAAGTTTTTTCAAAGCTGCGGATATCTCTGATTAAATGATAAAATTCAAAGATAAATATTAATTACAGCTAGTTTCTTCAAAAACTTTGATAGTGAAAAGTCTTTTTTAGACTAATAGAGCGAATTATTAAATTAACGGAAGATGTATCCTATCCTTTTCTGTTTTAGTCTTACTTAGTGGAATTGAAAGTACCGGCTTCGACATGCTTCAAACGCAACACTCATAAGAGGAGCAGGAAAGATATGGAGAGGGTATAATTTTGAATCACAAAGCTTCAATAAATAAAAGTAATGGTTATGTATTTATACATGGCCTTAGCATTCAAAGTAGATATTGTTCCGACCATTGAAAATGGGGAGGAACTTTGTATTCGGGTGATTCACTTTTTTTGTTTTACCATCGGATAATTATCGGACGGTTTTGAGTGATATATCATATTAAAGCTCTTACAGTCGTAATTTGAACGACATTTAAAAAAATTTTTTTTAAAAATGCCCCAGTGTTGAGAAAAGTTGGTTTGATTTTTTTTTGATGTTTAGTCTTATTTCGAGCGAATTAAACGAGCGAGCAGGCTTACAACAGCAAAATTGTGCCTAAATTAGTGTAAAAACTTAATTTTAAGCAAGTAAACTTAGTTTTTGGAGTGTTTTAATTCCATTTCCAGAGCCAAAAGTTTCAGAAAAATTCAAACATTTTCTGCGAAATAAATTGAAAAAAATATATATGAATTTTTCAAACTTTTTTTGTTTTTAGCCATTTTTCTGCAAAATTTTTTGTCCAATTAGCCTATATTACTATGACTGTCGAAAATGCCTAAATTATAGTTTTACATCTGATCCTTTTATCACACCTCGCCGAAAAATCTATATTAATTTGAAAAAAAAAACTTTTTTGTAGTTTTTAAAGACTGGTCGGAACATTCTGTGCTACTTGCACAGTAACCAGCTATCCTTGTTAGTAGTATGCTAAGGGTTAAATCTAGAGAAAGTCTGTTCAGATCATCACTACGTGGGAGGATGCACCAGAGGAGTGCGTGTGTCTGGATTATAACAGCTTCTTAGAAGAACACGCTGAACCTGTAAGACATTCTCATTGAAGTATAGTTTCAAGATAGTCAATGTTTAAAATTGAACACGTTTTTAAGCTGGCTAGGCGGGCATTCGATGTTGCAAGTAGTTATTTTTTTGAAGTTTTTGGCTAATTCTGATTTGAAAATTTTAGTCTCCGGTGAAAGAGAACCCGAATGCCGCAGCCGCACCATTTAGTTGCAAGTCAAGAAAGAGATCCCATTCTCCCTCATCGCGCAAACACAGCCGCGACCGCTCAAGTAGCGCTCACCGTAAGAGCTCTAAATCAGGAAGAGTGCTCCCAGATACGATCATGATAGACTCGAGGTCACCGTCGCCTGAACAGGTCATCTCTGACAAGGCGAGAGAGGAGAGTCCCCTGTCTTTCAGGCCCAGACAATGGTCGCCCAGAGGAGGGAGCAGTAAAAAGAAGGTGAAAGAAGATAGATTAAAAGATGACAGGTTGGTATAGTGGAGGCCCTTTTGTATGGCGCTTGTTATCCGTACGGATATACTGGATATCCATTAGAACTCTGTATAGCTAAAACACATTACATAGATCGCTTATAGCCTAAACGTTAGCCATACCTACTTATGTAACATTATGTAAACGTAATCATATAGATGTCTGATCTAAATTAAGTACCTATTAAACCTAACACCATATTCAATAGTTATTTATGAGTCTCTGTCGCTCTTACGATTTCGAGGTCAGATTCGAATCAGACTTAACTTTATCAATTGAATTTAAGTTGTTCTCTCAATCTTCCTATTTCTCTATTCTCAGTTAGCGTTCAGCATAGACTTTGATTACATAGATTATCTAGATTATACCCCACCTAACGGCTGAGGGTATAACATGGCGCAGCCAGCACTCACAACAAAAAACCCACTAGGTATCGCCCCATTTTGGCAGAAAGCCTCGGCGGAACCTCCAACCGAGTGGGGAAAATGGAACCAACAGCTCTAGTTAGGAATCGTCGCAAAAGACGGAATAAATCTGCAAAAGCTATTACGAGATCCACCCGCAGTGCGAAAACCGCAAGAACCTGGTTATGAGCTCCCTATAGAGGGGGAAACTCCATCACAAACTAGGGACAGAAACATACGCAACCAAGACAAGAAGATCCAATGGGATAATCAATGTGCCCAATTGGATAACTTGGGACCCACCGTGGACGGAATACCATGGGAGGAAGCCGACGTAAAAGTCAGAAGCTATATTTACCTCAGTCTTGGAAACGAGGGACAAAGACGTCTCCGCCAACATTACCCAGATCTAAAAATACAAGAGACATCAACGAGGACATTCTGGAATAGACTAGAGCACCTCTTTATTCAAGACGGCAACGTTACGTTTGACAGATACGAGGCGTTCACAAGAAAGCAAAACAAGACGGAAACGCTTGAGCAGTTCCACTGTGGCCTCACGGAGTTGGTCATTAAGGGAAACTTCAAATGTCCTAATTGCAATGATAACACGTTGGAGACTGAAATTATTCGAGATTTATTCACAGCAAATATGACAAATGATGAGGTACAAAAAGACCTACTGGCTGAGACGAAAACCCCCGACCAAGCATTTGAATATGCAATACGCAGGGAAAAAGGTTTGGAAAACCAACTTCAAATACGCAAGCAAGGATCATCAGCAATTTCTCCTCAGCAAACGGGCATAAAGTCCGAACCAGTTGGGTTCATTCAAAGACGAGGAGGCAAAACTTAAGGTGAAACTTCTCTAAGTTTGAATTTCCCAACGTTGTAGTTGGGTACTGTAAGGGTACTCTCAGGAGTTGCAAATCTTGCGTCCAAATGCGACTGCTCAATTGCTTTCAGTTTTCCAGATGTGACGTTTCTTAGTTCATTTTAAATTTTTCGAAGAACTTAAATAAAACTTCACAAAATTTTATGGTTCTTCAAAATTTGTTTAAAAAACTTGAATAAAAACCAGAAATATTACAAGAAGTAGAAAAGTTTTTTGTTACTGAAAGTTTTGGTTGCTCATAACTGGATATCGGTAGTTAGTTACTACAATTTGAAGATAGGATAGGTTTTAATTATTGCTAATTAGTATTATCGATCCCCTGGCGATGATAGTGTGTGAGGACGAGCTCTCACTTGACCTCTAGCTTCAGGTCTACCACAACCTGACCGATTTCGACGGCAAAAGGAACCACATGGAAGTTCTGGACGCTAAAAAGCGACCTTGAGTTGAAAAAAAGCTACGCCAACTGACTAACTTAGTCTGGAATGTGGGGAAACAAGAAAAACTGACTTTCCTTAGACAAGCTGGATAGTTTTCGACAGGTCTCGTGCGAATCGCAGAAACCACAATTATTATTATTAAACCATAATGATATGACTCTATGTTATCTAATGCTTTTTAAAAAAAAAATCAGGGTTGAGGATGAAAGTAACAATGATTACTTGTGTTTAAGTTCAAAGCGTCTGAAGCACGTAACGTCCAACAAAAGCAACCTGGTACACGACCAAATGCTCCATACGCTGAAAGAGGTGGGTACGGTGGACGCGGCATGCCCAGCATGCGTGGTCGTGGTATCCGTGGGAGACTAGTACCGAATCCATCGGTTGTCGGGAACCTTCCAGTTAATACCCCACCATCGATGGATTTGCAAAGTAGAGCGATGGATGCTCCAGGAATCATGCCTACCATGGGTGGTCGAGGAGGATTTGGAGGAGTTTCTGCGTACCCTAGAGGAGGTAGGGGTAGGGGTTCCATGATGGGAGTGGGAATGGGAATGGACGTTGGAGGAGGAACCGGGATCTTGGGAACTGGGTTTGCAATCGGAGGACAGGATGAGCAGGGGGTGTTTTGTGACATGGAGAGATATGAAACTGAGATGGAGTACAGGGCGTGGTATGACCAGTTTGGAAAGATGTACTACAAGGTGCACGGGTGAGTCGACGACCTGCTGAAGTATTCAGGAAGATTTAAACCTTTTCTTAAGCGTTCCATTTTGCTTAACTTGTGTTTGTTCAGACCTGACGTCGATCCGGAAAAAGAGCAAGAACTGAAATGGGAGAAAGGTAATTCAGTTTTTTTTCATAGTATAAATTCCGCATATTTAAATGTGCACGCTGACCCAATCACTTAGCTTTATTTGGGTTTTAACAAGCCAATTTTGTGCTGCAGAATTTTACGATCGAGATCACGGACCGGATCCCAGACACCCGTATTACCCGAAGTGGGTATCCAAGCATTTTGCAGACGAGTCTTGCATTCAGCAGCAAGACAACAATGCTAGCGTCAATAAGTAAGTTGAACCTGATTTTCAACGTTTCTGGAATTATTAAGCTGGCGATTAGCAAGCATTATCAAATCGAAACATATTTTTTTTCCAGGTTGACACTTCGTGTAATATAGTTGCTGCATCATTTTGTCAACACTGTTGTGATTAGGCCGATAACAGATATATTTTGAGGGAGTTTGCATTTTATATACCAGCTCTATTCGCAATTTATTTTTAATGTTAGTTGTAAATTTTTTCGGCTGATAAGGTTTCGGCCTAAAAGGTTTCGGCTTATAGATTATGGGCTTGGTCGCCTCAATGCGTCGTTTTTCAGGCGAAAAATTACTAAAGTTTTTATGTAAAAATTTTATAGGCGAAAAATGAGCTTGTATCAATTTTTTTCTCAATTTTTTTTTATTAGCGGCTTTCGTCTGGTTTCTGTCGGCTAGCTTTGCGTGCTGCGTTTGTGTTGTTTTGCAAATGATGCGAAGACCCACTTTGCATCTGGGCAAAAGTTTCTGTCCTAATTGGAGATATGTTCGGAATTAGTTTAGCGTTCTTGTACCCATCTCCTTTTGGCTGTCTGTATCTAAAATGTTTTTTTTTGTCGTTTCAGTTCTCTGGCTATTGACCTGAATAGGCCTACTCTGAATGACTTAATCACAGTCCCTGACCCAACTGAGCTGACTGACCTGATAGAATACCCCGGAAGAAGGATCAGACCACCCAAGATAGTCCTCATCCTCAGAGGACCTCCGGGATCTGGGAAATCATTTTTAGCCAGACTCATTAAGGTCAGTACAAATAAGCCAATTCAAAGTAGAAAAGGTGAAATAAAAGTAAAAAAGAGAAACAAAAGAAAAAGAGAAATAAAAATAAAAGGTGAAAAGGTTTTCATTTCTAGCTTTTATAAGTAAAATTTGAAGTAATTGCAAATTTTGAATCCAATTTTCAATGCTTCCTACCAGTACGTACTATCCGAGTTCCCTGAGCGTTGCTGAATAATGCTGCATGAGTGATATTTTGATAGCGCTATTTTGATAAGAAGGGAGTTCTGAAACTGATGTAACGTTTACCTTGTTTTGGTACGAGGAATATTTAAGTTTTTTTTTCTAGTTTTTTGTACGATTTTTTTTTACAATCGCTTTAGGAGCGGGAAGTGATCTTGGGAGATCATGCGAAACCCCCTCGAATTCTGAGCATAGACGACTACTACATCACAGAAGAGTTCATCAAGAAGGAGTCGGCCGAGGAACAGCGCAACGCCAAAATTACCTTGCCCTCCGCCCCACGCAACAAGGTTCAAATGCTTGTTTTACTCATTCCAAGTATTACTGAGCCAATTTGGACTTACTATTTTGAACCGGTCTTGAACTTAAGAAGGATTATTTATATAAGCAGAAGGCAAATTAGTTTTCAGTTTTATATGCGATCAGTTTTTTTTATTCAAATGCAGTTTCTCCTGATTGACTGAAGTAACAACTA
Source organism: Symsagittifera roscoffensis (assembly GCF_963678635.1). NCBI lineage: Eukaryota > Metazoa > Xenacoelomorpha > Acoela > Convolutidae > Symsagittifera > Symsagittifera roscoffensis. The sequence continues at coordinate 31,646,945 of NC_087062.1, forward strand.
TGTAGAATCAATCTATCAATCTTTCTTTTTTGTTTGTACAGATTGTGCAGTACGAGTATGACGAGAGCATGGAGGCGGCCTACAACCTCTGCATGTTCAAGTGCTTCAAGAAGAGTCTGGAGAATGACCTGTTTAGCTTCCTCATCGTGGACAACACCAACCACCTCCTCTCTGACTTCGAACAGTACCTAGATTGTGCCAAACTATGCGGATATAAGGTCAACGCCATGCTATTATTCAATGAGTGCATATTAGTTTAAAGATAAATTTAATGAGCACGAGGGAATAGGAGACTGAGAGCGGATCGTTATTTTCTGAACCAACGACCTTCTGGCCTTTCATTTTGGTGATCGGTGGCTCAGTCGATTTTTCTTGACTAAAATTTTGACATAAGTTTGATATTAGTTTAGAAGAAAAATTAATTCCTCGTTGTTACATTACTACATAATCACACTTGCGATTAGAAAGCGTTATCAAGTCGGAACATGGACTTTTTGCATAATTACAAACTTGTCTAACAGAACCAGTCAATCATTTGGTGGTTTGGTTTATAGTTAATTTTAGTTCAATGACTGGTTCTGAGCATTTGGCATCATAGGTGACTTAAATGCGTGGGAAGATAAAAAGGACTTTTTGCAAATTTTTTGACAGCTGAAAATTTAATCTGCTTATTTTTCTCGGCTTGTTTCCCTCGCAAGAACTTCGATTGCGTCAAACAGTAAATTTAAAACAATTAATATCAGCAATTCAGAATAGAAGGCTGACGAACTCCTTAGGATTGCAGGGTGCTGCCATAAATTCATAGAAACAAATTGAGTCAACTTGCAATTGTGGGAAAAGACGAAGAATCACACGAACGCAGGAAAAAGTTTTTTCAAAGCTGCGGATATCTCTGATTAAATGATAAAATTCAAAGATAAATATTAATTACAGCTAGTTTCTTCAAAAACTTTGATAGTGAAAAGTCTTTTTTAGACTAATAGAGCGAATTATTAAATTAACGGAAGATGTATCCTATCCTTTTCTGTTTTAGTCTTACTTAGTGGAATTGAAAGTACCGGCTTCGACATGCTTCAAACGCAACACTCATAAGAGGAGCAGGAAAGATATGGAGAGGGTATAATTTTGAATCACAAAGCTTCAATAAATAAAAGTAATGGTTATGTATTTATACATGGCCTTAGCATTCAAAGTAGATATTGTTCCGACCATTGAAAATGGGGAGGAACTTTGTATTCGGGTGATTCACTTTTTTTGTTTTACCATCGGATAATTATCGGACGGTTTTGAGTGATATATCATATTAAAGCTCTTACAGTCGTAATTTGAACGACATTTAAAAAAATTTTTTTTAAAAATGCCCCAGTGTTGAGAAAAGTTGGTTTGATTTTTTTTTGATGTTTAGTCTTATTTCGAGCGAATTAAACGAGCGAGCAGGCTTACAACAGCAAAATTGTGCCTAAATTAGTGTAAAAACTTAATTTTAAGCAAGTAAACTTAGTTTTTGGAGTGTTTTAATTCCATTTCCAGAGCCAAAAGTTTCAGAAAAATTCAAACATTTTCTGCGAAATAAATTGAAAAAAATATATATGAATTTTTCAAACTTTTTTTGTTTTTAGCCATTTTTCTGCAAAATTTTTTGTCCAATTAGCCTATATTACTATGACTGTCGAAAATGCCTAAATTATAGTTTTACATCTGATCCTTTTATCACACCTCGCCGAAAAATCTATATTAATTTGAAAAAAAAAACTTTTTTGTAGTTTTTAAAGACTGGTCGGAACATTCTGTGCTACTTGCACAGTAACCAGCTATCCTTGTTAGTAGTATGCTAAGGGTTAAATCTAGAGAAAGTCTGTTCAGATCATCACTACGTGGGAGGATGCACCAGAGGAGTGCGTGTGTCTGGATTATAACAGCTTCTTAGAAGAACACGCTGAACCTGTAAGACATTCTCATTGAAGTATAGTTTCAAGATAGTCAATGTTTAAAATTGAACACGTTTTTAAGCTGGCTAGGCGGGCATTCGATGTTGCAAGTAGTTATTTTTTTGAAGTTTTTGGCTAATTCTGATTTGAAAATTTTAGTCTCCGGTGAAAGAGAACCCGAATGCCGCAGCCGCACCATTTAGTTGCAAGTCAAGAAAGAGATCCCATTCTCCCTCATCGCGCAAACACAGCCGCGACCGCTCAAGTAGCGCTCACCGTAAGAGCTCTAAATCAGGAAGAGTGCTCCCAGATACGATCATGATAGACTCGAGGTCACCGTCGCCTGAACAGGTCATCTCTGACAAGGCGAGAGAGGAGAGTCCCCTGTCTTTCAGGCCCAGACAATGGTCGCCCAGAGGAGGGAGCAGTAAAAAGAAGGTGAAAGAAGATAGATTAAAAGATGACAGGTTGGTATAGTGGAGGCCCTTTTGTATGGCGCTTGTTATCCGTACGGATATACTGGATATCCATTAGAACTCTGTATAGCTAAAACACATTACATAGATCGCTTATAGCCTAAACGTTAGCCATACCTACTTATGTAACATTATGTAAACGTAATCATATAGATGTCTGATCTAAATTAAGTACCTATTAAACCTAACACCATATTCAATAGTTATTTATGAGTCTCTGTCGCTCTTACGATTTCGAGGTCAGATTCGAATCAGACTTAACTTTATCAATTGAATTTAAGTTGTTCTCTCAATCTTCCTATTTCTCTATTCTCAGTTAGCGTTCAGCATAGACTTTGATTACATAGATTATCTAGATTATACCCCACCTAACGGCTGAGGGTATAACATGGCGCAGCCAGCACTCACAACAAAAAACCCACTAGGTATCGCCCCATTTTGGCAGAAAGCCTCGGCGGAACCTCCAACCGAGTGGGGAAAATGGAACCAACAGCTCTAGTTAGGAATCGTCGCAAAAGACGGAATAAATCTGCAAAAGCTATTACGAGATCCACCCGCAGTGCGAAAACCGCAAGAACCTGGTTATGAGCTCCCTATAGAGGGGGAAACTCCATCACAAACTAGGGACAGAAACATACGCAACCAAGACAAGAAGATCCAATGGGATAATCAATGTGCCCAATTGGATAACTTGGGACCCACCGTGGACGGAATACCATGGGAGGAAGCCGACGTAAAAGTCAGAAGCTATATTTACCTCAGTCTTGGAAACGAGGGACAAAGACGTCTCCGCCAACATTACCCAGATCTAAAAATACAAGAGACATCAACGAGGACATTCTGGAATAGACTAGAGCACCTCTTTATTCAAGACGGCAACGTTACGTTTGACAGATACGAGGCGTTCACAAGAAAGCAAAACAAGACGGAAACGCTTGAGCAGTTCCACTGTGGCCTCACGGAGTTGGTCATTAAGGGAAACTTCAAATGTCCTAATTGCAATGATAACACGTTGGAGACTGAAATTATTCGAGATTTATTCACAGCAAATATGACAAATGATGAGGTACAAAAAGACCTACTGGCTGAGACGAAAACCCCCGACCAAGCATTTGAATATGCAATACGCAGGGAAAAAGGTTTGGAAAACCAACTTCAAATACGCAAGCAAGGATCATCAGCAATTTCTCCTCAGCAAACGGGCATAAAGTCCGAACCAGTTGGGTTCATTCAAAGACGAGGAGGCGACTCGTACCGCAATAATAGACGGGGGAACAACAGGGGTCGAGGACAACCACAGCGGGGAAACTCGCAACGACAAGACAGAGACAGGAAACAATCTTGTTTTAAGTGCGGTAATCCGTTCGGACCTGGTCACCTCCAACAATGTCCGGCAAAAGACAAAATCTGCAATAAATGCACGAAAAGAGGACACTACGCAAGACTCTGTAATTCCTCAAACGTTAATGCAATCAGTGAAGAAACAGATACCGAATTAAATATGCAGGACACAGATATAGCGGCGTATGTGGATTATCTCCAGGCAGGGGATGTCGTTCCGGGATGGGAACTCATCCACCCAGATGACAACAGCGTAAATGCTGTAAACTTTCAAGAAGAAACGGCAGAAAAACTAATGACGGACGACTTAATAGGACATCTCATTCGAGTTAAGATAGGGAATAATAATATTACCTTCATTGCAGATACAGGGTCTCCAACGTCATTTGTAAACAATAAAACAGCGGTTACACTACAGAATACAGTGTCAAGGGCCAGACGCATTCAAATCAATCAAGACGACGAGGCTAATAGAATGGTCTGCTACAATGGTTACAAATGGTTACAAAATGGTTACAAATGTGTGCACACGCATCGGACGCTCAAAAAACCACACTTTGAGGTTCATACAAAGTTTCTACACGACTTCAAGGCGCTACAACAGAAAGGGCGGAGAATTCCGATTCACATTCAGGAAAATGTCGAACAAGAACTCAAATCTTTGATTGACCAAGGCCATATTGTGAAACTAGATAGCTGTAGCAACAAGCAGTTCATTAGCCCAAGGGTAATAACGGTAAAAAAAAGATCATTCAATAAAACTAGCAATGGATTCAAAACAAATTAACAAAGCGATGCATAAAAACAAGTATGATATGCCAAACATCGACGTATTCTTGGATAATGTAGCCCAATCAGCTCAAGAAGGTAATGGTAAACCAGGGACAACATACTTCTCTACCATTGACCTTCGCTATGCCTACAGTCAACTGAAATTGGATGATAAAACTAAAACGCAGTGTAACTTTAGTATAATTGGCGGGCAAGCAACAAGCACCTATCAATTCCAGACTGGATTCTACGGGCTCACGGATATGCCCGCAGAATTCCAGAAGGCCATTGATCTAACGTTAAACAACGAAAAGGATACCTTCGCTTTTCTTGACGACATATTGATTATATCCCACGGAACTAAAGAACAACACATCGATAAATTGAAAAAAATCTTAGACAAGTTAGATCAAGAAAATATGGCTATTTCACTAAATAAATGTAAATTCGGCTGTAAAGAAGTCGAATGGCTGGGGTTTGTCATAAATGAATACGGAACCATACCAATGCACAAGAAAACCGATGCAATTACAAAACTCCAACACCCTAAAACTTGCAAAAAATTCAAAGTTTTATGGGATTGGTCCACCATCTAAATAAAATTATACCAAACTTGGCACAACTGTGTACACCATTGAGACCACTCTTATCATCTTCTTCCAAATTCCACTACGTTTGGGAACAAAAACATGAAGAGGCATTTAAAACCATTCTTACAGCGGTGCAAAATATCACAGAAAATCGACACTTCGTAAATAATCGAGAGACAATAATAGTCTGCGACGCAAGCCGCGATGGTATCGGAGCAGCACTTGAACAAGAAACTCCAGATGGATGGGCTACGGTGGCATATGCTTTTAGATTTCTAAACACATGCGAAAATAAATATTCAGTAAACGAGTTTGAACTTCTAGCTGCAGTATGGGCCATTGATCATTTTAAATATTATCTGTATGGCCGCCGTTTTACATTAATTACTGACCACCAAGCTTTGGTTAGTGCTCTAAATAGCAATAAGAGTAATAAAACATATCAAAGTCGCCTAACTAGATGGACTGACCGTCTCCTCCCATTTGATTTTGACATAAAACACCTTTCCTGGCAGCAAAATGGGCTTAATCGATTATATTTCGCGCCATCCGTTGGAGAAACCACAACCCCCCGCGTATTGGGATGAACATTTCGTAGTCGCACTTATTGATAATTTCATTTCTTGCCTTGAATTTCAAGACAGCACCATAGCTAACATTGAAATGATCGAAAATCCAAACGGAGTTCAACGCACGTTACAGCTCAACTGGAACGAAAACTTTGCTCGTTCAAATTCGCATGCAAAAGCAACAGAATTCACTGTTAATAGTCAACTTCTAGAAAACAGTCACTCTCTTTCAAATTCAAACATTTTGAACCAATCCACAGTAAACAAAATACAAAAAGAAAAAACCTTCTATAGTCATCAGTCTAATCAACCTTACTTGGCCACACAATCCAGCGCTCCAATTGACACCAAGATGAATCGACAACTACAAACAGGAATGGCACTACCCACGTTCAAAAGAATTGTAAGAAAATGTCACAGCGGACAGCAAACGACGGTAACAATTCCGCCTACCAATTTTGCATCGTTCACAGAAATTCCGGAGGAACCAAGCCAATCAACTCTCTCATTCAGCGACGTAAGGCATCAAGTGATCCCGTCGGAAGATAGTTTGACTTTTAATAAAAAGTCAGACCAATTGTGTCAAACAGACCCACCAGACCACCCGGCAGAATGTCAAGCCATCTCTATGGAGGAGGAAGACGTACCGCTATTTCGGAAAAATCTCCGAAAAGCACTCAACGTGGATTTCATCGCGGCGGCCACGAAACGTGATCGCAACCTTCAACCCCTGATCAATATGGTACGCCGACAAAAGTGAGATCAGATCAAAGCCTGCTACGGACCATATTTTTACAACGTGCGCGACCGATTGTCTGTCCGTAACAACGTCTTACTCTATGATGACAGAGTAGTAATCCCAAGGCAGTTAAGGCAAATCATCCTAGACTCGATCCACCTTACTCATCCGGGACAAGGCGGCATGCTGGAAGCTGCCAAGCACATATGGTATCCATATCTCCATAGAGATATAGTTACAGCAGCGCAAAATTGCAAGGAATGTCGCGCCAAAGGTAAGAATCTTCGAGTAATATCCGGTAAGAAACATTTCACTAGCCTAGACGCCGTGGTCGAACCGAATGAGGAAATCCAATTGGATTTCGCCGGACCGTTACCGGATGAAAACAATAAAGACGTATACATCCTAGTTGGGGTAGATATATTCTCAAGATTCCCATCAGCAAAAGTGGTAGCAAATAACAAGGCAGATACGATCATCAAGTTTATGCAAACACATATTGTCAATCACGGTGTACCAAGAAATATCCGGTGTGACCAAGCTCAAGGGTTCGGGCTAAAAAAATTATGATCTATTGCAAAAGCAAAAACATTAAACTGATATTTGATCCAGTGGATGATCATCGCTCAATGGGCATGGTAGAAAGACTAATCAGAATTTTAAAAACTCGTCTCTCTTTTATGAAAATCGATAAAAATAACTCACCGTACAAATTAGCGTCAGATGTGGCAGAGTTAATCAAGACACTGCGTATTACCCCACACGCAACAACAAATTTACACCGTTTGAAGCACACTACGGGCGTAAACCAAACACCCCATTAACTAATATCTGCACAACACCCAAAATCTCTAATCTCTCTTGGGAAAACACACAACTTTCGTGTTTAGATGAAAAGATACTCACTAAGTGTGCCCTCACGCCCGAAGCAATTTGGAACAGGGACATCAATAGTGAGGACGAACTGAGCGTGGTATACAAGAGTAACTACCTTTCCGAACCATCCTTTGAACCAGCGGGACCATCAACACAAGTGGTTCGAAGTAAGACAACGGGACCAGCAAAAACTAGCCAGATAGAAACAATGAAAAAGAAGCAGGTGACACTTTCGGATACTGACGAGGACGAGGAGTTCGATCAAGCTCTGCTGAAAAAATTCCCGATCGGTGCGCATCTTCCACTTAATAATATACCCTATGACTTACAAAAAGATAAACGGTCTTTTCTCGCTGATAACCCGCAACATGATATAGCGAATGTTAGAACAGGAAAACCAATTCGTTGGCTTACACAACAAGAAAAACAAAGGATAGAAAGAGCCCCCTTGGTTTTCCTAAAAGATCGCTTTAAAGGACCCCAGGACACCATAGACCCAAAATTAGGAAAACGTATAGAACAAGTGGCAAGAAAATCGGGTACCATAGCACGTAAAACAAAAAAAATCCTGGGGTATTCGGGGCACAATTCAAAATAATCAAAAACGGATCAATCATTAATTACTCCCCTCATACTGCGTGGGTCCGGGAAGATGGAAAACAACCGAGGGTAATAAGACACGACGGTCTAGCTTTTGTACCAGATCCTCGAGTTTACGGTAAATGTAGACCGGCACAGCTAAAAGACTTTGTAGCATACAAACATTTACCAAACCCCGTATTTCAGACAAAGAAGTTAAACAAACAAAACCAACTGGCTCAAAGATCCAAAAGCAAACACCCAAGGGACCAGAGAATCCGGCGGTAAAATCATCAACACCTACGAGCCCCAAACGAAAGCCACCAAAGAACATCGAGGAACTTATCCGGCAAACAACAAACCGAAGGACGCTAGGACAACAACGTATCCATAAAACGACACCGACATCATCAAAAAGTCAATCTTTAAGAAACCCACCAACGGCTACGAAAAAGCTCAAGTCTCCAAGTCGAAAAGGAAAGGGCAGCCCAGAAAAAGCACAAAGCACAGAGATAACAAACACATAGAATTTGAGTGTGACACGTCAATTTCAATATCATCGGACGATTCTATTAATCAAGATATGACGCAATCGCTACACATGCCCCCAGCCAAAAAGATGGACCGAAAAAACACGCCGCCACACGAAATAATACCAAGCCGTAGATCCACAAGGACCAAAACAAGCGCGCTTGCAAACAAATTCGGAAATGCAATTCCGATTAACACGATTACCAACGATAATACTGCGGACAACGCGGTCTGTCTCATAACAGTACAACACCAGCAAGATCAAAACGCGGAACCAATTGGTCAAGCAGCATGCACGACACACGAATCGTCAACCGATATCGAATGTATCGAAATTAACACAACGGACGAAACGCCAGAGCAGTTAAGGGTTCAGGAAACCAACGAAGGGACAGGTGGCCAAATCACTTCCATTGGCGACACATCCGAGCCAGATGATACACTGTACACACCGACAAAAACGACCACACACCCAATGTCACCACAGAGTAACCCGAGTGACAAATTAGTTTCGAAGATAAATACGTCAGCACAACGCAGTTCACCACAAAGCCCCATTCAAAGAGCAATTAGTTCACGTTACGTGATCGATAGACCAACTGGAACTTCATGCTCACCAGACAAATCATTCATTGACAGTTTTAATGACGCAATGAATATCCTCAAATCCATCTCGCCAACAAAAAACTCTATGACATTCCAAAGAGAATGTGAGAGACAAGATTGCCCTAAGTGTCTCATTAAACACACAAAAGAGGCGAAAAGCAGCGAACCGGCCACCCAAAAATACCACAGACATCATCGGCAACGAACCCCCCCCCCCAAACTTCCATTCCACCAAACGAGGACGCTACCGAAAAACAGGAGAACATATGATGTGCTCATCATATAGAAAAAAAGAAGGGGGAATGTTATCCGTACGGATATACTGGATATCCATTAGAACTCTGTATAGCTAAAACACATTACATAGATCGCTTATAGCCTAAACGTTAAACATACCTACTTATGTAACATTATATTAACGTAATCATATAGATGTCTGATCTAAATTAAGTACCTATTAAACCTAACACCATATTCAATAGTTATTTATGAGTCTCTGTCGCTCTTACGATTTCGAGGTCAGATTCGAATCAGACTTAACTTTATCAATTGAATTTAAGTTGTTCTCTCAATCTTCCTATTTCTCTATTCTCAGTTAGCGTTCAGCATAGACTTTGATTACATAGATTATCTAGATTATACCCCACCTAACGGCTGAGGGTATAACAGCGCTCTTCCGAGGTCGATCTAATGTGCGTTGTATCCTCATAAGTTTTCAAGCTTCCGTACAAATTGAAAATGTTTAAGCTTTTTTGTTATGCGGGAGCTGATTATATTATTGGTAAGAAATTAATGTTGAAGAACAGTATAGCGTGGCAATTCATTGAAGAAAAGGTTGTAAATCATTGGTGTGAAGTCATTGAAAGTTTTCGTCCGTGTTATTTTTGTCATGACTATTATTTAACAGGTGCACCAGATAATAGATTCGTGCAAAATGTTTTTAGGGCACGAGCTGGCTTCCCTAAAAGGACTCATAGATCACCATCACCCATGGCATCTGTTCACTTAAGGTCCCATAAACGGGAACATGAAATTATAAGTAACGACTTTACTCCTCTGAGAATGATTGAGCGTCAACGTACGCCATCTATAGAGCGTCTTCTAAAAGATACATCGGGTGTTGTTACAATGGAGAAAACTCCCCCTAGAAGACGAACTGGGTCGCCAGTCAGACGAAACAAAAATAGCCGAAGCAGTGGAAGCGGTAATGCTACCGGATTGAGTAGTTCACGAATTCCCTCACAAGGACAAGGGATTCAGTTAGATTTGGATGGAGATATGTCTAAAGTGAAAAGGAGAACAATATCTAGATCAAAGTCGCCAGTTAGAAAATCGGCTACTAGTATGTCTACGAGTTCAAGATACCAGAGAAGATCCAAGAGCAAATCGACCGAAAGACATTCGGTAAGTGGCAAAAGTTCTTTAAAATGATTTCAGAACACTAAAAAAACTATTGACACTTGGCAAACTGGTTATTTTCAAGTCAAACTGATCTGCCATATTGTAAGGAGGTTACTTTTATTAGAAGCTCTTTAGTTTAACTGAAATGAACTAAATACTTGGAGAAATAATCAAATAAAAGAATTATTTAAAAAGTGAGTGAAGTTCATGATTAGTGTTCATATCTGATCTCTGCTTCGTTTTAGCATCATTCACGGCGAAGATAATACCTCTTCGTGTCAAATTCAGCGGAAGAAATAAAATGCATAATGCTTTTGATTTCTCCTACTCAAAACTTATGATTTGTTGTTTTATTGTCAAATTTGGGATAGCACGATGTCGTGATTTAATGTTAATATAGATTTCATGAACTTTCTTTTCGGCTGCTTGCACTAGGTAGCAATTGAGTCTGCAATATAGAAAAGGAGTATCTGGGTGCTGTGCAACTTGCTCAAAATTTTCATGGTATGTATTGAAATGACAAAACGAAAAAAAAACAAGATTTGCTGTCGTTGTATTGATTAGAAGAAATGGGGTGAAATTAGCAAGCTAAATGTAGTAAAAGAATTGTTAATATAAAATAGGGAAGGGTATCATCGTTACAAAACATAGGACCGAAATTTTCGGCACTTATTTTTTTGAACTCATTTTTTTCGGAACCTGAAAATATCAATTATTTTGTGACTAGTATGCTAACACTTCGGCACTTGACCTTTCTTTTTAAACATCTAGACTAATCGAAACCTTTCAATATGCGGGTAACTAGCAGCAACGCACGCTACTGAGCTTATACGTCCTGTCAAATAGCAGCTTCTTTGTGTTTTCTCCTCAGCGCCAATTTCTTTGTGGTGGTGTTGTTGTTAGCAGCTGCTCTCAAGCATTGATTCGTCTGCAACCCTAACTCGTTTTTGGCGATTATCTTCTGTACTCCACAATCGTAATTGTGGAGAATGATTTTTTGCGTCTTCTTTTCTGTCAAACAGTGACTGTGGAGATCCCAGGTTTCACCAAGAGCGGGAAAGCCCCCAATTCCATTCCTGAGTGAACTCCCGTTCTAGGGGATCACTTTTTGATACGGAGAGCTGAGCAAAACTCCCGTGCCCGGCTCTGGCGGGCAGTTCTTAATTACGGCGGAGAACCGAGAAAAAACCTCGTACCTACAAAACCCCCCTGTCCAGATGTTATAGTTGAAGCCAGTTAGCGACTTCGACAGGTTGGTCCCAAATGTCGTCTTAAGTCAATGTTGTTGGTTTGGCCATACAGTTAAAAAGGTGAAGTACGTCATGAGGATTGCGAAAACAGTCCAGACAGATGATATTGGTGTGTTTATGGATTCTCGATAAGTAGCTGTTGAGATGAGTGCTGTATCCGCAGCGCAGTTGAGCAAGAAGGCACATCATACGACGAAGGCGACTTTTTTTTACTGTGCTACATAGAGTTTCGTTGAGACTGTTAGTTTTGCAGGGTTAGTGTATATGTAGTTAATAACTACCACCCGGTGAATGTTTTTTACAGCAAGCTTGTAATCTGATGGTGAGATAGATTCATCTTGCCGAGTTGTTTTATTTCATTATGGTACTTTTCAGCCGGACTGTTTCAATTTTCTGGATTTTTAGTTAAAAAGTGTTTTGTGTGATAGCCAGCTCTCTGTGATTGGTGAGCTCCGCCTAACAATTGTTTGCACATCATTTTTTTTTGTGTTTTGTCTGGCAAGGTTTCCTTTTTGCTATGAAGATGCTCAATGGGGCTCATTGTAGTGCAGCCAGTTGCAATTCTTAGAGCTGTGTTTTTTGCTGAATCTGTAGCTAGGTCATTCAATCTGGTATTGCTAAGGGATGGCGACCAGACTGGAGCTCCATAATTGAGAACACATTCATATAAAGCCAAAGTGTTTCTTTACTGCAACCCCAGTTGGTACCAGAATGTTTTTTATTAGGTTATTCTTCGTTTTAAATTCGTTCACGATGTTACTGTGTAAAAGACAACAGATTATCAAAAGATACGTCTAAGATTTTGGCTTTGTTGCTTGTTAGTAATACTTTTTCTCTCATGACGACATTAGTTTTGTGTTTGACTTCTTTGGTCCAAGTCGTGAGGACTGTTGCTGTGGTATTTTCAAAAGAGAGTTAGTTAAGGTTTCTTTTCATCGAGGTCTTTTAATTATGTTAGAGCGTTTGTTTCTAATTTTGAGACATCAAGACCTGTGGTAATAATGGTGATGTCATCAGCTTAGCTGGTAATTTTGACGTTGTTTGCTGGTGGGAGAGGCATAGAGGATATGTAGATCTTCAACAGGACAAGCGACAATACTCGTTTTTGAGTAACCCCGTATTTCATTTGTCATATTTTTGCTTTGTTTGCCTCTAAATTTTAAAAATGTAGCGTGTACTTGTAAATATGTGATCCATCTTCAAGTATTGTTGGATACGTTAGAACATTGGATGTCTTGTTGCAAGAAAACGTAATCCACTGTGTGAAAAGCTGCGGCGGTGAAGTCAAAAGAAACCAATAGCGTTCTGTGTTACCCAAAGCCATGTTGATGGTCGGAGAGTTTGATGTTATTAAACTAATCAAGGAAAAAATTTTTAAGCAGCTTGGCAACTGGAGATAAGAGTGCGATGGGCCTGTTACTTTTTGCCTCATGTTGTATTTTTCACGGTTTAAGGAGTGGAATTTATTTTCTCCATTTTTCCAGTTCTGAATGATTGATAAATTTAAAGACGCATTCATAAGACTTGTTAAGTAGGAAAGACCCATTTCACCAAGGTGGTGGGCATCGATTGGTGCTATAGTGTCGGGGCTTTGCGCTTTACTTCTCTTGCTAGCTTTAATTGCTTTTTCGATTACCTGTGGTAGTATGTAGGATGTTTCTTCATAATTTTTATTTTCCTTGATGTATTTTATTTGGATGGAAGTGTAGTCTCGACTTCAGAATTGAGTTCAAGTATAATTGCTTGATGATTTGACCCTTAGCAAGATTCTGTGTTCCAATTGATATTCATTGCTTAGAGCTAGCTATACTGATGTCTGGTGGTTTTTAACAGAGGGGGTGGTTAATGGGTCCTGTGTACGCACGAAAGAAAGAATCAAGTACATAAGAAAATCACAGTGCATTTCATTCAAGAACGCATTTTGTTTTCAAAAGTTTGTTAAGGCTTTTTATGCGAGTTGAAACGTGTTAGTCACGATTTGTTTTTAGCGCGTGAAGTATTATACCTTTTGGTTGCAACAAAGATTGTCCAACTTTCTAAGCTGTTTTTTTTTACAGAACTAAAAAAAGTGTTATACCGCGAAAAAAAAACAGTTATTTTAGCGTCTAACAATTTATAGTGACATTGAAAGTAACAGTTTGTAATTTTGGTTTAAATTTCTTCAATGTACAAATTACAAATTACTTCTAAGACTATTTTAACAACGTTTTGTTAAAATTTCAACAACCAAATTTTACATAGATGTGGGATAGTTATCTCATAACCTCTATAAAAGCATCATTACATCTTTGCAAGCACTTACCAGCTAATTACGTATCTAAAAAAAGAATAAGTTATTTATGTTTAGTTAATACTTTCTAAAAAGAAAGCGAAGGAATTAATCTGGAAAAAAGTGCAGATTGTGAAAACTGGCTTAGACCCAATCTTAACTGGCAAGTGCTTGAAACCAAGTAATGATACTTTCATAGAGTGTAGCTGTGATAATTTCCTCGCGTTTGATGGGATTTTTGAAATTATGTCAAACTTTGTTAAGTAGTCCATGAAATTGATTTTTAGTGTGTGAAAAAATGATCAATAAAAACGTTTCAGTGTGAAAATTATTCTGTTCATCAGTGTAAGTCTTGTGTTGTGTTGTGTTTGTTTCAGTAACTTTTTTTTAAAGTTTTTGTTCAAGCAAATCTGAAAATTAATTTTTCCTATCAATTAAAATTGCCTAAAAAAGGCATAATGGGCCCTTCAGTTGCAAATGCGTACACAGCGCAAAAAAACGACTTCTAGTTTTGTAAGTTAAGATTTTCCAGCTGAATAAAATTTAAGCTTTTGTCGCATTTTTTCAAGATAGGTGACGGCTTTTAAATAAATGTCGAAAAAGACTTCTGAAGTTTTATGTTAAATTCTATAGTAGTGAGAGGGAACGAAAAAATATATATGACTTGTTTTTGAAAACTTTCATCCTTTGAAAATTTTTCTGGCTTAACACTTTTGTGTATGCATTTAGAAGTTCAAATGATAAAATTTTCAAAAACAAGCCAATGGTTTTTTTTTGTTAACTCTCTTTTTTTCTAATAATGTTTGATTAAAATCTTCGAAAGAAATGTTAAACCAAGAATCCCCCTGGTGTTTGCTTTAAAAAGTTTGATCATATTTTGTCAAACTCATGATTTGGAATTATTAGTCCCATTAGCGAATTTTTTTCATTCTAAATAAAACCTTAAGGAAAGGCTACAAGAACACCATGGTAATCTATTTTCATCAACAGATTTTGATACATTTCAGTTTTTGAAATAATAGCTTTTTGTAAATGTTGCTTTATTTTGATGTTTACATGTATCAGCATTGATTTTAGGTTATGCTCAGCACCGAATTTCCATATCAAAGAAAAACACAAATAAGAGTAAAAGAATTACAAAAATGGTTGAAATTTCAACAATGGATATGCAGACGCATTTTCAGAACTTGTGAATGAGACAGCTAATTTGTAAGATTTGTTAAGAAAGGTTCTGTGAACGTTTTTGGTAATTGAAAACACTTTTGAGTAATTTCCGTAAAGTCAAGTCATACACGGAAGAGACATTCTTTGGAATTGATAGAATTCTCATGATACCAAACTTGGCCCCCTAGAATTTACTTTGAGTTAGACAAAAATGAGCGGTGAAAAACACTATTTAAGTTCAAAAAACCGTCTATAATTTTAGGAAGTGGTATAAACAAAAATTGATCACTTTGTATCACATAGTTCTTGAAACTTTTTAAAACTTTCTGAAACTTGTGATTTTAATTTTGATAAAAATTTAAACCGTTCTCTATTTTTTATGCTTTTTACACAAGCAAAGCTTGCGTTATAGTATGACCTATCTTTTTTTCCAACCTAAGTCGCAAATTTTGTTGCGACGAAAATATTGTTTGCGACAAAGTAATTTCACTTTGAAAGTGTTCATTTTGATCAATAACCAGCGGCTAATAAGTACAGCCAATGCTAAGGATATTAACATAGACTATTAATGCTCTGACTTTCGTAACGCAGCGAACGGAATATTTGTGCTCGGGGTGGTTTTTTCTCTTCAGACCAATTTCGACTTTTAAACTAGCTTTTTATGACGGGATATTTTTTAAAATCACTTAGAAGGTGTTGTTGTTTTAAGCTTAAATTTGAAAAGATTTTTCATGCGTGGTCACTTTTCGTAAATTGATGGGGGTTGCCGTTTGGCCACTTTAGTACAATTAGCGAGCGATATCATTCGCGCTGTTAACGCGTAAGCGGAGATTTAATCCGTTTTGGGAATCCTTCCAAACTGGTTGAAGGAAGCTTATGTGCCATAATTTATTTGTTACTAGGAGCGAAATTCATCAAGTTGTACTTTATATGGCATGTGGGGGATCATTTTCACAAAAAGTTTCAAATTTTCAAAAAAAATTCAATTTATATTCATTGTATTGAATTTTGTCATGTTATTACTGCTTCATAGACTGCTCTAATAATTGAGAGGATTTTCTCGAGGGAGTAGGGCGGATGTTCAAAAAATTTCAAAATGTTGTCGACATTATTAAAGTGTACCAAATTGATTTTCTGAGCTCTCCCAAATCACTATGAATACCGCAGGCAAATTTGTGAAAAAAACAGGTCAAAAAAGGCATTTTAGGCACTTTTTGGAAAATTTTGTCAAAAAAATACGTTTTTTCGGCGCGCGCTCCCCCTCAAAATTATTGGCGCCAAAAGCGCTTTTAGAAAAATTTTAGGGTACCTCGCCACTAATAGTTATCTCAACATATTACAAATTGGGGAACTTATGGGTCGGCAGGGGGTCGCCCCCCCCATCTAAATCCGCTACTGGTTGTCAGTCAAATTTTTGCTTGTGTATGCAAAGTGCTACTTCGCCTCTGAGAGAAATTTCATTTTTTCTCCGTTTTTTTTACTATTTATTAAACGATTCAGTGGCTTTCTGTATCGCAAGTGGTGCAAAACGCAGCTTTGCCTCTTCGCTAATTTAAATAAATTCCATTTGATTGAAAACAAAAGTTTTGAACTGTCAATGATGGAAGTCTAGACATATTATTTGGAACTATGCATTGAGTAGCTAAATTGTAATTTTGAAAAAAAAAATTTGTGAATTTTTTGTCCTCTAATTTAAGTTTTTTGTAGTTTTTTTTTTCAGGAAAAGTTTTTAAAGTTTCACGTCAAGATTTTATCTAACTAAATTCAATTTTAATTGTTAAATTGAAGGAAAAATATTTTTTCAGTAACAAAAGCGATCATAACGCAAAAAAAATCTTGAATGACTTCTAGTTTCGTACGTGGTTTTCAGTTTTTAGACTTTAAGCAAAAAATGTTCATGAATTGGTCCATTTTTCGTCAAATTAGATTACTTCTAAGAATTAATTGTCCATCTTAATTTTTTATGTTTCAATAACTTTTACGGCCAATAATATGTTTTTGAAATTCACTTGCCTAAAATTTTCAAAAACAAGCCACTCATTTTTTCTGTTTCTTTGCGTTCCAAGGCAATAATTGATTAAAATATTCGAAAAAATGTAAAACAAACTCATTTTTCTGCTTGCTTTAAAACGCTCGAATGATTAATTGTTCGCTTAAATGTTTGCATAAGCTCGCTAACTAGTGTTGTGGTGAATTACGAATCTTTTTTGTTTCTAACTTGAGCCGCAAATAAAAATGCTTAGGCACGGGCATCTCGTAAAAATTCGGTAGTAAAATTTGTCTTTAGCTTTCTTTTGTTTTCTTTAGTTTTCTTTTTTAAAGAATTTAGTTTTCTTTTTTAATTCAAACTAAGTAAAACGATAGGTGAACAGGCAAAAAATTCTAAAGTAAAAAGAAAATTGCGCCAAGTAATTTAGCTGTTGTGTTATATCCGTAAAACGTAGTTTAAAAACGGAAATTTTTTTTTCAAGTTTTTTGGACCAACAGAATTTTCATGATACCACACTTGGACCCCTAATGCTCACTTTAAAACAGTCAAACTTTAGAGGGAAAACACAAGGTAAAACTATAATTTCCTCTTGGGATTGCGGAGGTGGTTGGAACAAAAAATTGAATTCTTTGTATCAGATATTTCAATAGATGCTACAAGTTTAATCTCGTTGTTACTAAAACCGTTTTATTTCGTTTCAAAAACTTTGTTTTTTTTTCGCAAGGAATTCCGTTTCGAAACTTGATTTAAGCAAATATCTTTAATGGTAAATTGTTTTTTGCAAAACTTAATCAAAATTCTTTATAACAGTTGGATCTCGAAAAAATTGTACAATTTGTTTTCATTTTTTTTCCGATGGCTTATGTGCATTTTTGTTTAAGCGCATTTATTAATTTAAATGCATATCTCTTCTCTTTGCCTCCGTTTTTGACAATAATTTTCCTTTAAAACCCTGAAAAAGGTTCCGCAATGTCAAAATTGGTTTTGGATTGCTTCAAATTGAGATAAAATTTATAAAGTGAACTGGATTTTGACATAAAAACAATTCAATTTATACTGGAGTTTTCGGACCTATATAAGTGTCTTAAGAGACTGCTTAATTGGTTTCGTATGAAATTTTCTATTCACTTTCATCCAACCGAATCTTTTTTTAATGCACCTAAAGTTTGCTAAAATCCATTTAATTTTATTTTAAAAGACCCCTGAGCAGATTGATTCCAGTATACAAAAACTTTTTTTTCAAATCGAATTGAATATTTTTTAATGCTAAAATTGCGAAAAGAATGCTGTTCTAAAAGCAAAACTTATGTTTCAATCTCGAATTTTAATCAAAACACTCTTGCGAATAAAACCATAGAAATTCGCCAATGTAGATCAAATTTTGTAGTAAAAATTATATATGTTCCATACAAATCAAGTCTCTGATTCCACTGATTGTCCTTCAACTTCTTTGAAACAGTTTTTCAAAACATCAATTGGAAAAAAATATAAATACGAAAAAATACAATTTGTTTGGAAAAACAATTTTTTTTTGATTCTTTGAAAATACTTTTTTAATTGTTTTAATCTCCCTTTTTAATCTAACTAAATTCAATTTTAATTGTTAAAATGAAGAAAAAATGTGCTTTCAGTAGTAACAAAAGCGATCATAACGCATAAAAAAACTTGAATGACTTCTAGTTTCGTACGTGGTTAGCAGTTTTTAGACTTTCTGCATAAAATGTTCATGAATTGGTCCATTTTTTGTCAAATTAGATTACTTCTAAGAATTAATTGTACATCTTAATGTTTTTATATTTCAAAAACTTTTACGGCCAATAATATGTTTTTTGAATTTCAGTTGCCTAAAATTTTCTTAAAAAACCACTCATTTTTTCTGTTTCTCTGCGTTCCAAG
This sequence comes from Symsagittifera roscoffensis, assembly GCF_963678635.1. Classification (NCBI taxonomy): domain Eukaryota; kingdom Metazoa; phylum Xenacoelomorpha; order Acoela; family Convolutidae; genus Symsagittifera; species Symsagittifera roscoffensis. The sequence continues at coordinate 31,665,921 of NC_087062.1, forward strand.
GCATTAGTTGATTAAAATATTCGAAAAAATGTGAAACAAATTTATTTTTCTCTTTGCTTTAAAACGCTCGAATGATTAATTGTTCGCTTAAATGTTTGCATAAGCTCGCTAACTAGTGTGGTGGTGAATTACGAATCTTTTTTGTTTCTAACTGAAGCCGCAAATAAAAATGCTTAGGCACGGGCATCTGGTAAAAATTCGGTAGTAAAATTTGTCCTTAGTTTTTTTAGTTTTTTTCTTTAAATAATTTAGTTTTTTTTTAATTCAAAAACTAAGTAAAACGAAAAAAAATTTGGCAAAAAATTCTTAAGTAAAATGAAAATTGCGCCAAATAATTTAGCTGTTGTGTTATATCCGTAAAACGTAGTTTAAGAAACGGAATATTTATATTTTTACGTTTTTTGGACTAACAAAATTTTCATGATACCACTGTTGGCCCCTAAAGCTCACTTTGAAACAGTCAAACCTGGGAGAGAAAAACACAAGGTAAATCTAAAATTTCCTCTTGAGAATGCGGAGGTGGTTGGAACAAAAAATTGAATTCTTTGTATCAGATAATTCAATAGATGATACAAGTTTAATCTCATTGTCACTAAAACCGTTTACTTTTAATGTGCGTTAACTGTCTTAAATTTTAATGTGCGCTAACTGTCCCAAATCTTTTTAAGTTTCAGTTCAAAATATCGCTGGCTTTCGGGTGATGTAAAAGTTGCGTTCAAAATGGCTAGCTAAGAAGTCGATATTTGTTTGGAGGAAAAAGCACGCGACCACAAGTTTTGTCGTTTTCTTCGAAAGTAGAAACAAACTGTGCAATGAAGATCACGTTATTATCACTCATTCAACTAGTTATAGTCGAACACAATTGCTTAGCTCGGAGTGCAATTTACTCAATTCTGAATAGCTTTATTTTCAATAATAAAAAACTTTGTATCCCCTCAGCGCTTTTGGAAACATGTTAAATTGCTCCAAATACTGAACTTTGTAATGTGAAAGTTTTTCTTTTTGTCAGCAAAGAAAAAGTAAAGTTTTTAATTTCACAATTTTTTGTCTTTCAACAATATATGCAAAAAAGTGCAGGCTAAGAGTTGGAAATGTTTTTTTTACATGCGTAATAACTGAGTCCTAATAAAAACGTAGGAAGTAAAATGACCAGTTAGTTGACTACTAGAATTCAAATTAATTCCTTTGTGTAGGATTGGTAATTCATGATGAAAATGGTTGAAAATTGCGAAATTTGATTTTAACGTAAACCGACTGTATGAACTTGTAGCAATGAAATTAAGTGATAGATAAGCTTAGCTTGAGAGCAAACCATCGTAATCGGACTTTGCACCTTGAATTTGACCTCTAGGGCGAAGAATTGGAAAAGCGCGCAAATTCTGGAAACCCCCCCCCCCGGATTGAGAACCACTAGTCCGATCTTTATGAAAATTGGCTGGTGACTAATAGAGATGATTTTAGGCGGGCATGCAAATTTCCAGACCCCTGGAACCCCTGGGGGGCGAGTGATAATGATTTCCGAAAACGCAATTAGCACTTTTTGTAAACCGGTAACAAATGGTCAGAATGACTTCATATTGCAATATGTTATAGCCCTAGGCGAAGGAAGTTCACCACCGGGATTTTGAACGCATCCGGTTATTACTTCCGGTTTTACGCCCTATGTAAACAAAACCCACTTTTTGCTATTTCTCGACCCCTGATAAGGCTAGAAGGCTGAAACTTGGGGGGATGGTAGGTTGGGGGAAGACCTATAATGTAATAATGTTTGGACCCAATCCGGCGGCTACGTCGGAAGCTATTAGCACTTGAAAATTGAATTAGACTATTAACACCTGATAGTGATAATTGACTTGTGATTTTATTGCACCAATGTGAAGGGGGGCCAACCCAGTAGGGGGGCCCCTTGTGACCGAATCCTCTCCGGAACTTCCTATGGGGTGAAAATGGCAATTTTAGGGAAAAGTGTTAATTGACCCAATATTTTCGAAAATATGGGAAGGGATGGTCCGATATGAATGAAACTTAGTGGGAATGATCTCCCAACGAAAATTAGACGTTTGGATGAGATTGACCTCATTTGACCTTGGATGACCTCTAAGAGGTAATTTGGCATTTTGACCCCAAGACCCCCGGAATCCCCTGAAAAGCGATAAATGAGCATTGTAAGGACCCGTATGGGGTACCTACCCACCTGGGGAGGTAAGGGGAGGCTCCTAAATCGAGAATTTTTTGTTTTGACCTTTGTACCCGAGCAAAAGTGATTTTCTGTAATTAGCAAAGATTGGGGTCAGCTTAACCCACTCCACTTGGACTTTCATTAAGAACGACAAACAAGTAAAAATACAGCCCCGGACAAAAATTGGGAACCTCTATGGGGGAAATGGGAATTTCGGGATGAAGATTCTATGAACAGCCCTAGCATATTAAGTGAATTCTTGTGGTGTTTATTTTCGGATCAAAACGGACAGGGGGAAGGGAATTAGCCAGCCCTTGGACTTAGGGGAATAAAAATAAAAATGACCAAACCTGGAAACTTTTCAAGTATCACGGAAGTTAAATTCCCGGTTGTGTGAGAACTACCCAATTCATAGAAAAGGGAAAAAATTAGGAAGAACTAAAGTAAAATCATGCAAGGGGTCATTTGTCAAATACGATTGGGAGCTGATTTTGTAGTTGAACCCAATGTTTGCTCAGTATGTCCTGATTAACTAAATGCCACCCCGATGTTTAATTAAAGCTGTCCTAATGGTTGATTCAGCTGATAAGTCCTGAGTGGCAGCTAGTTAAGTTAATGTTTGTAGGGATAGGGAACGGTACGCCTCTGACCGAACCGAAAATGAATAAAGATAACGATACGCGATTAAGGTACAACCACCGAACTGAACAGAACAGTGATAACTACGATTGAGAGTAGTTGGTTCTCGGTCAGAGTTAGAGAGAACAAGATTGAGACTTATAGAATTCAGACGGGTCCTGAGAGTGACTCGTGAAATTTTTAAAGTGAGTTCTCCACGCGAGATTTTTAGCGAAACTTTGCGAAGCAAAGTTGAAGAGTTGTTTAGAATTGTTTATAAAGTGAACTGCAAGAGGCAGCTTTCCGGAACTTATCGCAGATTAAATTCATTGATACTAAATAAATTGTTTTCAGGCCACTTCGCGGTCCTTATACTCAGCGATTTATATATTTATTTCTGAATTCAATTACTATCCAGTTTCTTGCGATTCTTTCCGAGGAAGAGAACAGTCGAGAGCAATTGAGTAAAGGGGACGCAACCCAGTATAGTACATCGATCGACCACCAAAATCAACCTTTCAACCGAAAGGAATGGTCGCCAAATACCGGATCATAGCTCACCCCTTTGCTGGTTCTGGTATTTAGGGAAGAGACTCAGTGGACAATAGAGAAGGAATATATTGGGTCTAAACAGTCAAATTCCCCAAGACGACATTGGCGCTCCTGGGTGGGCACTCTTTGGACTACAGTTGCGTGAAATGATACGTTTGATCAACTACTAGACGATACTATTGCAATGGCGATGAACGACGGAGATCGTCAACTGATGGCAGAGGACGATCTCCGTCGTTCATCGCCATGCGGACTGGAGGAAGCACTTTGCGTGGGTGGCCGACGCAAACCGGTGGGACGACGAGCAAGCCCGGGTGGTCCTGCCAACTTGCCTGACGGGTTGGGCACTTGACGAATTCACCAGCATGCCAGCCCACTTCCGCGAAGAAATGGAGGGATTCGAGCCACCAACTTTGGCAGCGATGTTGGCTGAGCTCGATCACCGCATGATGCCGTTTCAGACACAAGCTGGGGCCCGAGCAGAGTTCAAGAACTTGATGCAGAGTGAAAAAGAAGGCCTCAGGGAGTTTTCCCGTCGAGTCAGATCTCTCGGCGATGTTGCGAATGGTAATGTTGGGGCTCAGGCGAGGGACGCGATGAATCGTGAGCAGTTCATTGATGGACTTTTCGACGTTGAGCTACAGGACCAGCTATTGCGAGAAGACCTTGGGAACTTGACACAAGCGTTGGCTCGCGCACAGGCACTGGATCTAGTGAACAAATCATCAAGGGCCAGGAACAGAAAGAGACTGCATCTTGCACACGTGGCGGAGGGCATTCCCTAGCCAACGGCTGAACCCAGAGTGGGGAGCGGACTGAGTGGGCGAGGACCTCAAGTGGGGACGAGCTCGGGTCGTCAACCAGTGGGTAAAGACCCAAGGATCGACCAATTGGTGAGTGCTCAGGGTGACCTCTTGACGCAGATGTAGAAAATGACAGCCATGATGGGTAGGTTCGTCAACTCTGTTATCCCCGCACCCCACCCGGAAAACCTACCCCGACAAGAACAGGTTCAGCGACCCAGGCAACTGTTTGACCCCTACCCTGGTGCAAGCCGGCAAAGCTTTCAATCCAATGCAGGGGGGAGGTATGGGATGAAGAGTACGATACTCCGCGGTAATTGTTTTTCTTGTGGGCAACCCGGACACTTCGCGAAGCAGTGCCCCCAGAAATTTTCGGATCCTTTAAACTATCAAGGGCCGGGACAGTAGAGGCATTCCAAGGAGGGTTTATCCCGGCCGAATTTAAGAGACAACAACAGATAAATCGGGGTCCCCCGAACAGTGACGTTCCCCTGCGAGACTCCAAACCCCAGAAGCCCCATCCTACCGTGAGATGGAACGATGGCCCTACCGCCACTGAACAAGTGCAGTCCTTGTTCCATCAGGCAAGTCCCAGCGAAGTGGTGGAACCGAAGCGAACTGTGACTAGCCAGTGTGAGACCGAAATGTCTTTGGAGTTTGTGAGTGTGTGTCAGGTGCCCGAAGCACCTTTCGGACTTATAGCAGAAGCCAGCGTGGGGGGGACCTGTGTAAAAGCTTTGGTGGATACTGGAGCCACGATCAACCTCATCCGCAGTGTAACTTACGGTGGATTAAGGGAGCACCCAAGCCTGAAACCCTACTACCGTTCCCTACAGACCGCAGATGGACGTCATGTGACCGTAGATGGTTGGACTACAATGAAGTTGAAACCCGGGTCAATCGATGACGACATAGAAGCCTTGGTAGTCCCAGAATTAAAAGTCGAGATGATTATAGGATTGCGATCCCTGAAGCAATTCCAGTGCTCCTTGGACTTTCATTGCGACAACTTGTGGACCGGACCGCAAGAAGGGTCGATTGTCCCTTTGCATTACGAACCCTTGACAATCTCCTCGTCCCAACCGGAGGCGAGCCAGGGTGTGGATGACCCACAAGGACTTCTATCATCCCCAGAGCCATCCGATACAAACTCAGCAGCTACCGGGGACGCCTGGCAACCCAGCCAATCCCCGACAGACTCAGAGGAGAGCGGTCACGAATACGATGAAGACCACAACGTTTGGGCGACTAGCGAGAACGGGTCGATTGAACTACAAGTGCAAGCGAGGCGTCACTTGGACGAGGACATCGAGAAGATTTTGGAGTTAGCGGCACCGGGAGTGACAGGAACCGAGAGAGACAGGCTTGCTGACCTTGTCCGATCGTACCAGGATGTGTTTGCTTCAACCGATGCCGAGTTAGGCCGAACCAATTTAGTGACTAATCGGATCGATACGGGGGACACGGGCCCAATAAAGATACCTCCTCATCGGACTTCTCCAGCCAAAATGCCGATCATCAGAGACGAAGTTAAGAGCATGCTGGAGAAAGGGGTGATCCGAGCTTCCAAAAGCCCCTATAGTGCCCCAATTGTCTTGCAGACAAAGAAGGACGGGAGTTGGCTGTTCTGCGTGGACTATCGGAAGTTGAATGATGCGACGGTCAAGGACGCTTTCCCGATTCCGAAAATCCATCAAACGTTCGATGCACTCAATGGACAGAAATACTTCTCGTCTCTGGACTTGGCAAGCGGGTATTGGCAAGTGCCCGTAGCCGAGGAGGATCGACACGAGACTGCCTTCATGACCCCAGATGGAGGATTCTACGAGTATGTTATGATGCCCTTTGGGTTGTCCAACGCCCCTGGGACGTTCCAGCGACTCATGAACGAGCTGTTTCGGGAACGTTTGTGGAAGTGGGCTCTAGTGTTTCTTGACGATGTCTTGATCTACAGTAAGTGTGAAGAGGACCACTTCTCGCACCTGAAGGCTACATTCCAGCTACTTAGGGAGGCAAACTTGAAGCTCAAACCGAAGAAGTGCAGGCTGGTTCAGAGGGAGGTCACTTACCTGAGCCATATAATTGGAAACGAAGGTATCCAAGTGGACCCCAAGAAAGTGGAAGTGGTTGAAAAATGGCCAGTACCCACCACGGTCAAAGGGATCAAATCTTTCATCGGCTTCTGCACCTACTACCGTCGGTTTGTGAAGGACTTCGCGGGGATTGCAAGCCCATTGTCCGCTTTGACGAAAAGGAAGGTGCTTTTCATTTGGACTGACGAATGTCAGACAGCCTTCGATAGACTGCGGAAGGAGCTCATCACGGCTCCAGTACTGGAGTTTCCCGACTACACGGGGATCTTTATATTGGATACGGATGCGAGCAATACCAGTTTAGGTGCGGTGCTGTCGAATGTCATCAACGGGGAGGAAAGACCCCTCATCAGGGTGATGTCCAAAACGGAGACGAACTACTCTACGACGAAACGAGAAGCATTAGCCGTCGTGCAGGCGGTGAAGTGTTTCAAGTCCTATATCTGGGGCGTGAAGTTTGTCCTGCGGACTGACCACTCCAGTCTCCAATGGCTCTTCAAACAGAAAGAGCCCGATGGGATGACATTCCGAATGCAGCAGCAGCTTCAGGAGTTTGACTTCAATGTGGTCCATAGAGCCGGGGCAAAACACGGAAATGCGGATGGGCTCTCCAGAATGCTAGAAGAGGGGCCCGACTGGATGCCAGGGGAGAAGGAGAAAGCATTCGGATCCTGCCCAGAGCCCATTTCCCTCGAGGAGGCCTTACAGGAAGCAAGTCAACACCGAGTGGAGACTGTCGCAATGTTCAGTAATGAAACCGATGGAGAGGAGGAAGTGGACACAATCACCTGTGAAAGGACTCCCTCAGAAATCTCCGCTCTCCAAAAAGAGGACGAAGCGAATGCTCAGGTGTTCTACTGGGCCAGCTTGCAATCTGAAACTGGTGATAAGCCTTCACTAAGGAAGAACCTAGTTCCCAAAGACCAAGCGATTCAATATGGTCCCGAGTCCTTAGCATACTGGTCAAGATGGAACGCGCTAAGTATCCGCGGAGGGGTCCTATACAAGAAATGGTTCCCGAAGGATGACTCGCGGCCAATCTTGCAGACGGTGGTCCCAGCAGCGGGACGAAGGGAGATCCTGAACCAGCTTCACGCATCCCAGACCAGTGGGGGACACTTTGCGGTAGAGAAGACGCTAGCCCGGGTCCGCCAGCGGTTCTGGTGGCCCACAATGAGGACGGATGTGGAAAAGAAGGTTCAGTGGTGCCTCACCTGTGCAGCCCGAAGCACCGGTGGGAAGAAAAAGGTGGCTGGCTTGATCCCTTTTGATCCCGGAAAAGAAAGTGAGGGCCCCGAATCCGGACGAGTGCGCTGATGGACACTACTCTGTGAGATGTCGCGGATGATGCGAGCGAGAAGAGAGAGGGCCAGTTCGACCGGTCGTGAGTTGAAACTTTTTTTATTTGGACTGTAACTATATAACCATTGTATGCGGTGCTTTCTTGTAATCAGGTGTAACTCCACCTCTCGGAGATTTACCTGGGCATGATAGAAATACGAGAGGTTGGGTTGTGCCAAGCGGAGTAAATTCATAAAAGTGAAGTACCCAGTCAGGTATTCATCTGACCTTTTCTAGTGCTATTTACCAGGACGTGTGTAAGCCATATACTATGGGGACTGACTGAGTTATCTGCGATAGGATTTAGGACTACTGCCTCGTAATTTGGAACGTGGAACTATGGATAGGTTGTTTTTCTACGAGCAGTAGTGAACGGGTATTTACGTGGTAGCTATAGGTTTAGTGGTAGTTGGTGTGAGATTTTGGTATGATTGATTGTTTGCACTTATTGAGGACAATAATTGAATAGGAGAGAAGGATGTAGGATTGGTAATTCATGATGAAAATGGTTGAAAATTGCGAAATTTGATTTTAACGTAAACCGACTGTATGAACTTGTAGCAATGAAATTAAGTGATAGATAAGCTTAGTTTGAGAGCAAACAATCGTAATCGGACTTTGCACCTTGAATTTGACCTCTAGGGCGAAGAATTGGAAAAGCGCGCAAATTCTGGAACCCCCCCCCCTCGGATTGAGAACCACTAGTCCGATTTTGATGAAAATTGGTGGGTGACTAATAGAGATGACTTTAGGCGAGCATGCAAATTTCCAGACCCCTGGAACCCCTGGGGGGCGAGTGATAATGATTTCCGAAAATGCAATTAGCACTTTTTGTAAACCGGTAACAAATGGTCAGAATGACTTCATATTGCAATATGTTATAGCCCTAGGCGAAGGAAGTTCACCACCGGGATTTTGAACGCATCCGGTTATTACTTCCGGTTTTACGCCCTATGTAAACAAAACCCACTTTTTGTTATTTCTCGACCCCTGATAATGCTAGAAGGCTGAAACTTGGGGGGATGGTAGGTTGGGGGAAGACCTATAATGTAATAATGTTTGGACCCAATCTGGCGGCTACGTCGGAAGCTATTAGCATTGAAAATTGAATTAGACTATTAACACCTGATAGTGATAATTGACTTGTGATTTTATTGCACCAATGTGAAGGGGGGCCAACCCAGTAGGGGGCCCCTTGTGACCCAATCCTCTCCGGAACTTCCTATGGGCTGAAAATTGCAATTTTAGGTAAAAGTGTTAATTGACCCAATATTTTCGAAAATATGGGAAGGGATGGTCCGATATGAATGAAACTTAGTGGGAATGATCTCCCATCGAAAATTAGACGTTTGGATGAGTTTGACCTCATTTGACCTTGGATGACCTCTACGAGGTAATTTGGCATTTTGACCCCAAGACCCCCGGAATCCCCTGAAAAGCGATAAATGAGCATTGTAAGGACCCGTAAGGGGTACCTACCCACCTGGGGAGGTAAGAAGAGGCCCCTAAATCGAGAATTTTTAGTTTTGACCTATGTACCAGAGCGAAAGTGATTTTCTGTAATTAGCAAACATTGGGATCAGCTTAACCCACTCCACTTGGACTTTCGATAAGAACGACAAACAAGTAAAAATACAGCCCCGGGCAAAAATTGGGAACAAAAATTGGGGGAAATGGGAATTTCGGGATGAAGATTTTATGAACAGCCCTAGCATATTAAATGAATTCTTGTGGTGTTTTTTTTCGGATCAAAATGGACAGGGGGAAGGGAATTAGCCAGCCCTTGGACTTAGGGGAATAAAATTAAAAATAACCAAAACTGGAAACTTTTCAAGTATCACGGAAATTAAATTCCCGGTTGTGTGAGAATTACCCAATTCATAGAAAATGGAAAAAGTTAGGAAGAACTAAAGTAAAATCATGCAAGATGTCATTTGTCAAATACGATTGGGAGCTGATTTTGTAGTTGAACCCAATGTTTGCTCAGTATGTCCTGATTAACTAAATGCTACCCCGATGTTTAATTAAAGCTGACCTAATTGTTGATTCAGCTGATAAGTCCTGAGTGGCAGCTAGTTAAGTTAATGTTAGTAGGGATAGGGAACGGTACGCCTCTGACCGAACCGAAAGTGAATAAAGATAACGATACGCGATTAAGGTACAACCACCGAACTGAACAGAACAGTGATAACTACGATTGAGAGTAGTTGGTTCTCGGTCAGAGTTAGAGAGAACAAGATTGAGATTTATAGAATTCAGACGGGTCCTGAGAGTGACTCGTGAAATTTTTAAATTGAGTTCTCCACGCGAGATTTTTAGCGAAACTTTGAGAAGCAAAGTTGAAGAGTTGTTTAGAATTGTTTATAAAGTGAACTGCAAGAGGTAGCTTTCCGGAACTTATCGCAGATTAAATTCATTGATACTTAATAAATTGTATTTAGGCCACTTAGCGGTCCTTATACTCAGCGATTTAGCTATTTAGTTCGGAATTCAATTACTATCCAGTTTCTTGCGATTCTTTCCGAGGAAGAGAACAGTCGAGAGCAATTGAGTAAAGGGGACGCAACCCAGTATAGTACATCGATCGACCACCAAAATCAACCATTCAACCGAAGGGATTGTCGCCAAATACCGGATCATAGCTCACCCCTTTGCTGGTTCTGGTATTTAGGGAAGAGACTCAGTGGACAATAGAGAAGGGATATATTGGGTCCAAACAGTCAATTTCCCCAAGACGACACTTTGCAATGCAAAATAGTTCGTACTATTTTGTACTATTTTGAAATATCCATTTTTGTGACCGGCCCCAAAAGTTTCTAAAGGCGCTTTTGGCGCCAATATATACTAGTTTTGAGGGGGGAGCACACGCCGAAAAACCTCTGATCAAATTTTTCCAAATCAAATTTTTTGATCAAATTTTTCCAAAAAGTGTCTAAAACGCTATTTTGGTCTGTTTTTTCAAAAACTTGGCCAAATATGGACTTTCTAAAGTTTTGGGAGAGCTCGAAAATTCAATATCGTTGACCTGAGAAAATCAAACTTATAAACTTATTTAATCATTTATTATACAATAAATATATTATTATTATTATTTTTTAATAATCAAAATCTATCTCAATTTGAATTAATTTTTTTACTTAAATGGATCTCTATCAAAAATTGTCAGCGCGAGAATGTTTCGAAATTATGAAAATACTTTCGTTAAAACTGTATATTTTAGCTTGCCTGAACACCTAATTATAATTAAATAATTCTGTATTTCTGTAATTTTAATACATATAATCAATTATCAGAAAGAAATGTTATAGCCCTAGGCGAAGGAAGTTCACCACCGGGATTTTGAACGCATCCGGTTATTACTTCCGGTTTTACGCCCTATGTAAACAAAACCCACTTTTTGTTATTTCTCGACCCCTGATAATGCTAGAAGGCTGAAACTTGGGGGGATGGTAGGTTGGGGGAAGACCTATAATGTAATAATGTTTGGACCCAATCCGGCGGCTACGTCGGAAGCTATTAGCATTGAAAATTGAATTAGACTATTAACACCTGATAGTGATAATTGACTTGTGATTTTATTGCACCAATGTGAAGGGGGGCCAACCCAGTAGGGGGCCCCTTGTGACCCAATCCTCTCCGGAACTTCCTATGGGCTGAAAATTGCAATTTTAGGTAAAAGTGTTAATTGACCCAATATTTTCGAAAATATGGGAAGGGATGGTCCGATATGAATGAAACTTAGTGGGAATGATCTCCCATCGAAAATTAGACGTTTGGATGAGTTTGACCTCATTTGACCTTGGATGACCTCTACGAGGTAATTTGGCATTTTGACCCCAAGACCCCCGGAATCCCCTGAAAAGCGATAAATGAGCATTGTAAGGACCCGTAAGGGGTACCTACCCACCTGGGGAGGTAAGAAGAGGCCCCTAAATCGAGAATTTTTAGTTTTGACCTATGTACCAGAGCGAAAGTGATTTTCTGTAATTAGCAAACATTGGGATCAGCTTAACCCACTCCACTTGGACTTTCGATAAGAACGACAAACAAGTAAAAATACAGCCCCGGGCAAAAATTGGGAACAAAAATTGGGGGAAATGGGAATTTCGGGATGAAGATTTTATGAACAGCCCTAGCATATTAAATGAATTCTTGTGGTGTTTTTTTTTCGGATCAAAATGGACAGGGGGAAGGGAATTAGCCAGCCCTTGGACTTAGGGGAATAAAATTAAAAATAACCAAAACTGGAAACTTTTCAAGTATCACGGAAATTAAATTCCCGGTTGTGTGAGAATTACCCAATTCATAGAAAATGGAAAAAGTTAGGAAGAACTAAAGTAAAATCATGCAAGGTGTCATTTGTCAAATACGATTGGGAGCTGATTTTGTAGTTGAACCCAATGTTTGCTCAGTATGTCCTGATTAACTAAATGCTACCCCGATGTTTAATTAAAGCTGACCTAATTGTTGATTCAGCTGATAAGTCCTGAGTGGCAGCTAGTTAAGTTAATGTTAGTAGGGATAGGGAACGGTACGCCTCTGACCGAACCGAAAGTGAATAAAGATAACGATACGCGATTAAGGTACAACCACCGAACTGAACAGAACAGTGATAACTACGATTGAGAGTAGTTGGTTCTCGGTCAGAGTTAGAGAGAACAAGATTGAGATTTATAGAATTCAGACGGGTCCTGAGAGTGACTCGTGAAATTTTTAAATTGAGTTCTCCACGCGAGATTTTTAGCGAAACTTTGAGAAGCAAAGTTGAAGAGTTGTTTAGAATTGTTTATAAAGTGAACTGCAAGAGGTAGCTTTCCGGAACTTATCGCAGATTAAATTCATTGATACTTAATAAATTGTATTTAGGCCACTTAGCGGTCCTTATACTCAGCGATTTAGCTATTTAGTTCGGAATTCAATTACTATCCAGTTTCTTGCGATTCTTTCCGAGGAAGAGAACAGTCGAGAGCAATTGAGTAAAGGGGACGCAACCCAGTATAGTACATCGATCGACCACCAAAATCAACCATTCAACCGAAGGGATTGTCGCCAAATACCGGATCATAGCTCACCCCTTTGCTGGTTCTGGTATTTAGGGAAGAGACTCAGTGGACAATAGAGAAGGGATATATTGGGTCCAAACAGTCAATTTCCCCAAGACGACACTTTGCAATGCAAAATAGTTCGTACTATTTTGTACTATTTTGAAATATCCATTTTTGTGACCGGCCCCAAAAGTTTCTAAAGGCGCTTTTGGCGCCAATATATACTAGTTTTGAGGGGGGAGCACACGCCGAAAAACCTCTGATCAAATTTTTCCAAATCAAATTTTTTGATCAAATTTTTCCAAAAAGTGTCTAAAACGCTATTTTGGTCTGTTTTTTCAAAAACTTGGCCAAATATGGACTTTCTAAAGTTTTGGGAGAGCTCGAAAATTCAATATCGTTGACCTGAGAAAATCAAACTTATAAACTTATTTAATCATTTATTATACAATAAATATATTATTATTATTATTTTTTAATAATCAAAATCTATCTCAATTTGAATTAATTTTTTTACTTAAATGGATCTCTATCAAAAATTGTCAGCGCGAGAATGTTTCGAAATTATGAAAATACTTTCGTTAAAACTGTATATTTTAGCTTGCCTGAACACCTAATTATAATTAAATAATTCTGTATTTCTGTAATTTTAATACATATAATCAATTATCAGAAAGAAATCTCAGATTGTGAGTCAATTTTATATCGCATTCGATTTTTCAGTCAATTTTTTCAGTGCTTTAAATGTCTTTTTGTTGCAGTATCGAGAACACTTGATTTGACCATTTTTTTTCTTAATGCGAAGTATTGATCAAATTCTTTCTTTATTCACTTTTGTCAAAACATTTCAAAAAACTATTTATGCTTTCTTTCTGCTAATATCTAACTTGAGCCAAATTGAGCTCCCATCCAACAAAACTAAAGACAAATTATTAAAAAATAGATATTTTAAATATAATTTTGCAAATTGTTTCTGCAAGTATGATTGTGGTCCGATCTTTCTTTGCTACTTTGCAGCAACCGGCAGCAATTCATTTTTTTTGCAGTGAAATAATAAAGTTTTGTATTACAAAGGGCGCAAAGCTAAATTTGGTCAAAGCTCGAATTGAGACGCAGGGGATTTTTTTTTTGCAAAAATGCATCAATAATTTCTGTATTTGTCATCAAAGATTACTTGAAAAGAAAGTTGAAATTCAAAAGGTAAAGTTCTCTTTTGAACGCCTTAATACCTGAAGTAAGTTTGCACTACCTTTAATGTACCTTAACTAACTTGTAAATACCTCAAACTTAATTATAATTTACCCTAAAATTTCAAAGCTTTCACTTTACCTATTTTACCTTAACTTTTTTAGTATATGTGGATCAGATTCTTTTAAAAGACAATATCATCACTAACTGTTTTCCTCCTAAACTAAAAGCTAAATAGCCTCCCACTAAAGTGAAAACTGGGACTGTGCCTTTAGCTCTTGTTACGTCAGATGAATGCTGAAATTTTAGCTGAATTCGAGCGATGAAAGTACAGTTTTTATGACATGAAATTCCTTAACCGTATTGGTATTTTGCTGAGTTTTGTAAAATAGCTCAGATTTTTATTCCCGAAAAGGTGAAACGAAGATCTGAACCAAGTAAAATTGAAATAAATTGTGGGGAATAAGATTGACTTTCACCGCTTTCAGCTTTTCAATTTTTTTCACTTGAGCATTTCTATCCTTTTCAAATTTTTTGCACCGACGAGCTAACATGAGGCGTCATTATTTTCCGACTAGGTTGGCGTGTGTTGTGTTGTGTTGTGTTATGCTAGCGCGTGCAATCAATAGAGAGGTAAAAGGTGGCATACGTAAATATATTTTTCAATATAAAACAGGCTAGCGAGAAAAAATGTACACAGCAAAGCTAGCGACACAAAATGTGCGCGAATACATTTTCCTACTATTTATCTCAGATAATAAAATTCGAAATGGAAACTGTTAATGAAAAGGCAACAATACAATACCTGCAACCCTTTTAACCATTTCACTGTGTTTCTGCACTTTATTTTGGTTAAATAAAATAAATGTTGCCTTAAGGTTTCTCGGCGTACTTGAATGTTAATTGCGGACGGATTACTAAGCAGTTTTTCATTTTCCAACCCTACATTTTTGCGCTTTTTGCCTTAGACAAGCGCTATTGAGTTTGTAGTTGATTTATATTTTCCCGTCGATTTTATAAAAATGTAAAAAGCAAAAAATGGGATGGCCCGTTGAATTTGAGTCGGCGGATTTTCCCGCTGAGCTTGTTGAATATTTGATGATGTCCAAAATTATCCCGCATCAGCTTATCTGTACAGACTTCGATGAAAACAATCAGAGAGATGATAAACATTTTTGCTTTGTTTCATTCTGCTGCAAATGAAAAAGGGGATTAGTCTTTTGATACTTTTTGATTTATTGGCGGTCAAACTATGTCACAATCCGCAACTTACCTGCTGTTATGGTAATTTTTGAACCACCGTTTAAATTTATTGCACTGATTTTGAGCTCTACGGAGATATATTATCTTGTTTTTCTAAACTCCGCACACGTCACCCATGTTTGAACTATTTAATTTAATCAAAATTTACTAATTAATGTTACCATGCTCTTTCAATTTTTATTACCTGGCCTATTTGTCTCGCAGACAGAAGTTAATCACCATCACTACTTTGATAGCTATTTCCTTTAGAAAAAAAACTTTGGAGCGATTTAACGGTTTTCAAAACATTTGGTATAAACTCTGCCTCGAATTAGGAATTTAATTAATTTTCCCTCCCAGGAAAACATTATGTTATTTTTCCACAATTTTGTTTACGAACCGAGACTTCAACAGGAAACCAATTGGCATTTTACTTCCGGGAAAAGGATGACGTTGTGAACCTTTTATTCTCTTCTTTTATTCTGCAGGCAACAGTTGGTATCTTTGTCGGTCAAAGATAAAACATAACACGTGTGCTTCTTTTTCTTTTACCAGACTGATATCTTATTACACTCCTAGGTCAAATAAACGTTTACAGGGAACAGAATTGAGAGCAACAAAAAACAAGAAGATAAATAAACGTCGCTTAAACCTTTTTTAAACTAGAAATGTCACTCATCGAAACTCTCAGAGGACAAAATTACTTTGCCATGACAATTTGACAAACAGTTTGATTTACTAAAGCGTTATCCCCCGAGAGGCCGAAAGAACTGCAATTAAAAAGTCAATACTTTCCCAAAAGAAAATGAGCAGCATGGCAAATAATTCTGAGAACTCGTCACTCGTCGGCCGAGAAGGATCATCGTCTGGTTATTATTTCCATTTCTCGGAATCGCCTTGGTTTCAGTTCGTCTGCGCAGTATTACTCACTTCGGCATTCGTCCCGCAGAGCAGAAGACTGAACCGCGGACTATGTTACGGGTTGCAGGTGCTGGCATATCTCGTGGCTGCAGTGTGGGTTTACATGACTCATTTCGGCCTCCATGTTTTCTTCGTCTTCTTTGTTATGACGTCACTGTCTTTCGTGCAGACGCTTTACGTACTGTATCATCACATGCAGGTAATTTTCAAATTTTTGTTTCGGAGCATAAATCAAGACTTCATTTTAAAAGTTACATATAGAGAAAAATATCCTTATTAACATGAAGAACCCTCAATTTAGTAACAAACGTTATAGGTTTTTGCCTCAGTTGAGAAAAAAGAAATTGATAATTTAACGTAGGGCTAGACGAAAATTGAATGTGCTCATTTTTTATTATAAAGGTGTGGAAGTTCCTCGGGTTGACGTCCATATACAATTAAATTACAGTTTCTTATATGGAGGCTATCGAAAAAACCTTTCTTATGATTACCATAGAAGGAAATTGTATGATAAACATCTTTGCAATCAAGTTTTGTTTCCAGAAAGTATACTAAATTGTTTTGAATATCAAATATTGCAAACTTGTGACAGTTTTTACCAAACGAGGCCAACTATGGCATCAAAAAATCTTTTTGAGCAAATATTGATTATTATACAACGTTTAATTATGAACATTGTTTGATATTTTTGCATTTTTGCATTGTTTGCACTTTTTTCTGTGGAAAAAGTTAAAAAATTGCGGTAAAACGTTCTCTCCCTTCTTGGTTGTAAGCTTCTTTCTTTTTTTTTGATATTTTGGGTCTAAAATGTAGTCTAGAATGAGCTTTTTACACAATCAATCCGAAAATTACAAGCAAGTGTTTTCTGTATAAAGACAAATAACGTTTTTTGTTTTTATGTAAAAACGTTAAAAAACAGGTGAAAAAAACGAGCTGTTTTCAACCACTGATTTTTTTAAGTAAAAATGTTCTAGCCAAATACAGAAAAAAAATACGTTTCTTTTGTACATAAACGTATACAGCTCTGTGTGCAAATCCAAAAATCAATTTACATGGCATATATCACCAAATGCATTTTATCTGCGTTTTAGCTGTCTATTACACTCTGGGTTTTCTTTTACAGCAAACTTTCAAAATTTTCATTAATGGAAAAATGCTTGTCATGAAACTTCATAGTATCAAAAATATATTTATTATACAATTTAGTAATATATTATTGATTGAAAGTATCAAAAAATAAATTTATTATACAATTTAGTAGCATATTCTTGATTAAAAGTATGGCAAAATTTTATTTTGTTACTGATAAAAAACCTTCTATTAAACTTCATGGTATGGAAAAAAGCTGATTTCGTTTAGATAAAACTTTTTCAATCTATGAAATGGCATGAAATTGTATAATAAACCTTCATTTTATAGTATTAAACTGTATAAAAGCATTTCTTGTCAACACGGGTCAAAATAACTTAACTTCAAGTTGAAACAAAACTACTTGATTTTTTGTTTAAATCAAAACAACAAAAAATTCCAGTGTATTTGCAAGTAGCTCTGATCGTTCCTATAATAATAACATTTTCAAACGTTTTTGTAAATAAAAACAGTATGGTCAGCTTTTTTCCAGTTTTTTATAGCGGAAAGGAGTTTTACTCAACCAAAGTTAGTTGAAAGTATTCATTGTATTCATTTATTTTAGTATCTTTCTCTCTAGTATGTTTACTTGCTAGTTCTTTTAGTTAAGATTTGCATATCATCAATACCTAATCAAAATGATCTCATGCCTGAGCGTTTTTAAAAGGACTCGTGGACCATTTTTGACGCTTCAAATGACGAAAAAAGTTCAACATGAACTGTCACTTGATCTTTATAATAATTGACGAGTGGAGTGGAAGGAACGCTCATAGGAAACTAGTTGCTTGAACAAGAAACATATGTTTTGCAAATGAGTGGGGGCTAGTTGCTTAAGAATCTATTGACCGTTTATGTTCAAGTGATTGCTTGTGGTAGTAGTTTTTGAGTTCTATCGTATTGACTATGTAATTTTTTTTTGATTAGTTATAGGGAAAGTTAGCGATGATTTTGCGTTGCATACACGATAAACAACGGGAGAAAACCCATGTTTTCTTCTAAACATATTTCAAAAAAACCATAGCTATACGACAACATACGAAAAACTTTACTTGAAAAATGCTGATTCCATTTTTATGATTCATTTTGTAAAGGTAATTGTAGCCAATTAATTCATCACTCTAAATTCATGATGGATGCTTTTAATCTCTCTCGCTGCACGTTCAAAAAATCACACTTACTTGAGGATGAAAAATAGTCTATTTTCACTCTTTTATTTTAAAACTTATTGAGATCGGAAACTTTTTTACCAACCGACTGGCAAAATTTGTTTTATTTTTATTGTTCAATTGTGGAATTTCTTTTTGCTAAAAAAAATTAGCAATAATCTGATTGTTCTAATTGGTGTAATTTGCATTTTCACTGAAAGTTATTGTGAACCATATCGCACCTCTATTCAGTCTAAGTTAGTCTTCGAACTAGAAAATGGTTGTTTCTTTGGGTGCAGATGAAATTTGGTTAAATAATTTTCTATAGTCAATTTTTTTAAAATTTGAAGAATGTTTGAAAAACAAGGCTACATATGCACGATTGTTCAAGACTGAGCTCAAAACGAGAAGAGCTTGTTGTTTTGCAAGTGGCAAGAATTTTCTGACCATAATTATTTAAAAAACATGAAAAAAAAATTTTTATTTTTTTTTCAACTTAATTGCTCCGACTTTCGTGAAAGTGACGGAAAATTTTAGCTTGGGCTGGTTTTTTCTTCCAGACAAATTTCGACTTATTAATGAGGAATTTCTGAAGTAAGTTTCATATCAGCTAAAAAGTAAAGTTGTCCTGAGCTGAAATTTTTTTTTTAACTTGTGATCCTTTTTCGTGAAGCTATGAGGGTTTAAAGATTGGCAATTTGGGACAATTAACGCGCGATATAAATCGCGCTACTAATGCGCGAGAATTAATCGCTCTTAGAAATTGTTCCAAGTTGGTTGAAACATGCTATTTGTAAAAATTGCTACAATAGTAGGAGCAAAATATATCAATTTGTACTTAATATGGCATGTGGGGAGATGATTAAAAAGAATCGCAAAAAAATGTTTAATAATTTTTTCAATTTTGATTCAAAAAATGCATCTTTTTTTTCAAAAACAGGCACTCATCCATAGACCTTCAAAGTCAGTCTGATCTTTCAGGGCTTCGTCCTGATACCAGCAATCTAAATGTCTCGACTTTCGAAGAAAGTGACGGAATATTTGTGCTCGGGGTGGTTTGTTTCTCTAGACAAGCTTTGACTTATTAACCTGCCATTCTTGACAAAACTTTATTTTATCTCAGCCAAAAGTTTTGTTGTTTTAAGCTCAAAATTGAAAACACATTTTGTCTGTGTTTATTTTTTTTTGTTGTCTGTAAGTTTTAGAAGCTTAAAAATTGCCAAATTTGTCAATATCAGACAATTAACGCTTGATATGCTTCGCGCTATTAACTCGCAAGCGGACATTTAATCCGTCTTAGAAATTGTTCTAAATTAGTTGAAGCAGGCTATTTGTCAGAATTGTTACTTTACTAGGAGCGATATCTATCACTCTATGTTTTATATGGCGTGTGCGGGGATAAAAATACCGAAAGTTATTTTAAAATTTCATCAATCTTTATAGGCACTCACCGCTCCACAAGGCTGAAAAGGCAGTCCTAACATTCAAGGCTTCGACTCAATACGATTAGTTTGCTTCTATTTGAGCGCTGTGCGAAGAGAGTAATTTCAAAAACAGTCTTTATTTGAGTACAGTTGTTTTTCAAAATATAATAACACAACAAAAACTTTCGCTTCAAAAATCACTAAAACAAATAACTCCAAAAACGTGTTGAGAAATGAGATTAATAATCTTTCACTCTAGAAAAAGCATGTGAAAATAAAGTTTGACAGAGTTTTTCAAGGTTTATTCCGAAGTGTTTTCTCCTCTCTTGATTAATAGAGTTGCTGAAACATTGATTACTTTTTTTAACTTTCTTTCGCCTTGGTATTTCCCTTTATTTTTTATTCATGCTAATTTTTTTACTCAAAAGACCTGACGACAGCAGACTTCTAAATGTTTTAAAAACAACAAGGAATTTATTTTCTTCTGCAGAAGAGGATCGAGGGAGATCCAAAGGTTCCCGCTTATGTATTAGTTTGTGACATCAGTTCTTGGCCGATCAACCTTAGATATTAGCTTAAGATGCTGAGAAGGGGAGTGCGCGTCAAAGAAAGTAATTTTTTTAAATCAAAATTCTCCAAAAAAGCCTAAAAACGGCATTTTTGACCTGTTTTTATTTTTGAAAGTTTCCTGTGGTAAAAATTATTTTTCAAAATGGTTGTCTATAGTGTTCTGGCTCCATACTGGTCTCTAAATAAAATCTTGGACCTAAATCTGCCTCAGTTTTCCTGTAATTTTTTGAGAAAAAAAGTAAATGCATTAAAAGTTTAGTAGTGAAAATCCATATAATATGTTACATAGTTGTTTGATAATTTTGAGTAATTTTTTGTGATATTTTAGTTAATTTACCAATTTCGGAAAAGTTTATACATAAAAACTGCAGTATATACTACGAAAGCTTGTAAAATAGTATAGTGCATATTTGTACCGATAGTTTTGCATTACTAATTTTTGTTGCTCTAAAAGACTACTATAAACTCCTAACAATCAAATTTCTAGGCTTTCAAATAAGCTTTCAAGGTTTTCACTTTGGACTAGAGTAGGAAACTTTTTTAGAAAAAGTACATCTTAGATATTGCTGAGCTATTTAATTTATTTTCCAAGTAGATTTCAAGCTATGTCTCTTTTTTTGCTCGACTTTAAGTAAAATTTTACTTTTTTATATAATTATTTATATAACCTGAAACAACCCAACGACATCTAGAAAGAAATAGAAGAAACATCAATCTCCTTTGTGTATGTTATTTTTAGGTTGTCGGAAAATATAAATTATAAAAAGGATGATTTTAAAAGCCTATTAGTTTGGTTATGCGAAACTTAAATTGCCAGACGCCTAAAAACACTCAATTTTGTGTCTTATGGCGACTAACAAGATGATCTATATTTGTGAAGGAAATACAGGTGATGAAACGTTATACTTAGTATATATGTTACAGAAACATTTACATATGTTTATTATTTTTTTTATATCGGAACCTGTTTTAGCGAAACAATTAGTATGTCCTAAAACCTTTGCGTTTTCGAAACCTTTTGTTTTTAAATTCACTAACTTTTATGTTCACTGAGTGTAACTAAATTTAAAAAAGTATATGAAATATCGCATTGAAACTTTTTGTAACTCAAAAATCTGACATTCCAATTAATGCTTGAGTTTGCGAAAATATGATTGGAAGGAAATCATTGAACTGTTTCAAAAAGCTCAATTAAGTATAAATAAAATTTATTGAGATGGCTTTTCCTAGTAAAATCTTAGAACACACAAAACCGCTTGTATAAGGGCGAAGCGCTGATTGTTTCTACTGCCTTTTTAAGGTCTATGGAGCAAAAGTAGCCTGAAAAAAAATAAATGCAAAAAAGAAAATGAAAAAAGCATATAAAATTTTTTTTTTGTGAAAATCATGACCCACTATATCATACAAAGTGAAAATTGATAGATTTTGCTCCTAGTAGCAAATCAATTATGGCAAATAAGCTTCCTCATTCAATTTGGAATGATTTCTAAAACGGATTAAATCTCCGCTTATGCGCTTATTGTCCCAAATTGGCCAAAAAGGTGAAATATCTTTTCAAATTTAAAATCAGGACAACAATAACTTTTAAATGATATAAAAAAATTAAGTGAAAAATGGTTAGTTAAAAAGTCGAAAAATGCTGGAAGAAAAATCATCCCGAGCGCCAAACTAGGGTTCAAAAAGCGAGTTTTTTTACGTTAAAGAATAGCTTTTTGCGTTACTCGCTCGTCATAGTTATTCCGGAAAGTTTGATATATCGATCTAATCACGACTGGAAGGACTGTAATATGATAAATCATTCGACCCTTTCTGATGATTATTTGTGGTATCTCATTTTGCGTGGTAGAGAAATTGAACACACGAAAACACCCATTTCCTCCCTCCTTTCAGTGGTTTGAATAGAAAATAGCACTCAAGGTTTGCAGATGTGTTGTTCATTTCTTGTGTGCAGACCAATTTGTCGCCTTCGTTTGACAAGCTGTACATGGAGCTGTTCCGTCCCCTGCGGATGCCCCTGAAAGAGTACAAGAAACTGGTGCAGGATCCAGACGTTAGACTGCGCACCATGGCCCCCGGGGAGACATATGCGATAGAGGGAGTGAGTGTGCCGGATCAACTGTCTCTTCTAGTCAGTGGATGGTGAGTTCAGACTTAAATTGTATATTTTGACAGAGCTCATTGTCAGTTACTTCTGATTAGGTTTTTGATGAAATAACCAAATCAATCAGTTGTAAGGCAACCATATGCTGGTCAGATAATTGTGACTTGAGAAGTTCTACATTTTCAATTCTGTCTGGGTTATTTTTTATCGCTGAGTTTTTTTGTGTTATTGAATTTTTGACAAAATGGTGAATTTAGATAGTGAAATTTTTAGTGAATGTCACTTTTCAACTTTTGTATCTTGATTTTTACGCTCTAATTAGCAAGCTTTATCTAAATGATTGCCAGAATCTTTGTCGGATCCCCTTAGCGATCTCTACTTCCCTCCCATCAAGAAGGGGGTATGGTTAAATAGACTAAGTTAATCGGATTTTTGAAAAATCAGAATGCAGAAAAATTAGATTTCTCAATAGAAAGCTCAAGAGCAAATTTACTGTTTCTAATTAGAGGAGCGGCGATCATGTAGTAGATAACATAAAAGGGGAGATTTATTAAGTAGATCCATTTTTTGCTAGTAACAATAAGCTTGACAGCATAGGGATAAAACTGAATTTTAAAATGAATTCATTTCGTAAAAAGTGACGTAGGCTTTCTCAGTGTTCTCGGAATGCTATATTTTGCTGTTTTTGATATGTTCTTTGCTTTTTTCCGGATTTTGAAGAAAGTGAAGAATACACATGCTTGTTTTGTTTTCTATATTCCGACCAATTTTACGAAAAGAGTTGACAGCGTTTGCGAATCGATCAGGAAATTTTTGATTTGCAATGCAATTGCGCTTACACTGGACTTGTGCAGCTTGCATAGCTTTTCAGTTAATACTATACATGAAACAAGACTGCTCGTATCAGGGCGAAGCCCTGAATGTTCCGACTGCCTTTTAAGGTTTATGGAGCAGTAATAACCTTAAAAAAAAATTAAATGTAATATAATAAAATTAATTTTTTTTTTCTAAAATTTGAATTTTTTTAATGAAAATCATCCCCCCACACGCCATATAAAGTACGAAAGGATAGATTTCGCTCCTTGTAACAAAACAATTATGGCAAATAAGCTTCTTTCAACCAATTTGGAACGCTTTCTAAGACGGATTAAATCTCCGCTTAAGCATTAATAGCGCGAAATATATCGCGCGTTAATTGTCCCAAATTGGCCAAAATGGCTACCTTTAAGCCGCCATAACTTTATGAAAAATGATCACAGGTGAAATATTTTTTCAAATTTAAGCTCAAATCAACAATACCTTTTAAATGATATAAAAAACATCTGTCAGAAATGGCTCGTTAAAAAGTCGAAATTTGTCAGAAGAAAAAAACCCACCCCGAGCACAAATATTCCGTTACTTTTGTATCGAAAGTTGGAACAATAACTAAATTCCAAGACGCAAATTATTTATGCGTGACAATTTAACTGCGTAATCATTAGTGTTCCAAATTGAATTGAGGCAAAGTAATTGCTCATAATAAATCGTGTCAAATGTTAGCCTTTTACATTGTAGTTTATCAAAAAAAATTTCAACAAAAGCTGTTCCAGACCAGGGGGCAATCGGAATATTGAAGGCTTTAAACTGATATACGAGCAGTCTTGTTCAAATTTCTATAGTCTCTATCTAGCAAAATCTAATAGCGGAAATTGCTCTCTTAGAGCAAAACAAACTTTGTTGTATAGCTCTAATGCATGCAAAAGCAATGCTTGTAAAACTACCTGCATCAATTTTGAAATTTTTATCAACTTAAAAAGCGCAGAGTTTTGTTCGAAAAAATCAATCTTTAAGGTAACCAGAGTTTTTTAACGCTAAGTTAATGCAAACCGAATATAGAAGAATATTGGCAAAAAAATGCAAAGAGTGCAAGCTCATAGATTTTCGATATTTTTTCTACGTGGTTGAGGATAAGCAAATCTTGTTGTAAAATTAATTTTGCTTTCTCAAAAAGATCAACCGGAAAATTGAAAATTGAATTCAAGGTTCATAAATATTCCCGTTGGCTTCCTTTTACGGACTATTTCAGAAATTTTTTAGGCAAATTTTTTTTTTATTGTTACGACTTTCGATACGAAAGTAACGGAATATTTGTGCTCGTGGTTGTTTCTTTTCAGACAAATTTCGACTTTTTAACTAGCCATTTTTGCAAAAATTTTTTAACAAAACTTTTTATCATTCAAAAGGTATTGTTGTCCTGAGCCTAAATTTGAAAAGATATTTCACCTGTGATCATTTTTCGTAAAGTTATGGGGACTTAAAGATTGCCATTTTGGCTAATTTGGGACAATTACCGCGCGATATTTTTCGCGCTATTAACGCGTGAGCGGAGATTTAATCTGTCTTAGAAATCGTTCCAATTTGGATGAACGAAGCAAATTTTCCCTTGATTTGATACAAGGAACGAAATCTATTCTTTTGTACTTTTTATGGCGTGAAGCTTATTTGCCAAAATTGATTTGATACAAGGAGCGAAATCTATTCTTTTGTACTTTATATGGCGTGTTTTAGTTCTATTTTAATACATTTAGTATATTAATGATATTTATGTTATTACTGCTTCATAAGCTTTAAAAAGCAGTCGGAACATTCAAGTATCCGCCCTGATACGAGCAAACTTGTTAATTTATATCTTACAAGGTTCTGGCAGGATTTGCATTCCGAATCAGTAGCGGATTTAGGGAGGTGGGAGGGGGACGCCTTTTTCCTTCAGGGATTCGACCTCCTGCCGACCCAAAGGGTCCCCCCTTTGTATTACTTTGACATATCCATTTTAGCCGATTAACCTGAAAATTTGTCTAAGGGCGCCTTTGGCGCCAATATATACTAATTTTGAGGGGGGAGCGAGCGCCAAAAAACGCGACTTTTTGGTCGAAATTATTCCAAAATGCCTAAAACGCTTTTTTTTTTTGGCTTTTTTCAAAAATTTGCCTGCGGCGCAGAAAATTTGGTCAAATTAGGGTCTTTATAACGTTGGGGAGAACTTTGAAAATCAATTTGGTTGAATTAAAAAAAGTTCGACAAATTTTCTTTTTTTTTGAAAATCTCCCCCCGAGAAATTCCTAGATCCGCGCCTGTGACTGTTCCGAATTGAGATTAAAATTCTTGCAAAAGTTTGCCTTTCTTCGCAAAAACATTGCAAAATTTGCCTTCCAATTCCACTAGGCAATTTTCATTTTTTTTGAGTGGTTGAATAGCGATTGCATAATTAACGTTTTGCAATGCAATGCTTCTATTTCAGTCTTTAAAAGTTCTAACCAATGTTTCTCAACTCTGAGAGAAATTTCCAAACGTTTCCACTGCAGTTTGAATCACAAATATAGGTGCTAGAGACATCATATGACTGCTTTTGAAACACAAATCTTAGTGATACTTGGAATATGCGTGGCAAGGTTGGTTCAAAAGTATATCAATGAGTAGTTTTAGATAAAAGTACATCGTCTAATTGTCACGCTATCTATTTTTGGACGGATATGTTCGTGTAGTTACTTAGTCCGATGATACTTTTAGTTATTTTCTCATTTTCCGTATTTCTAAAACGTATCATAAATCACTGGTAGGCGCTGTTGGGTTGGTTTCATCTGTATTTCAGTCTATATTGAAAGTGGTCCTCCGATCAGTTAAGCTGCTCAAGATACAACGATTGTTTAGATTTTTTTAAAAGATTTTTGACACTTATTTGCCCGTCACTGAAAGTAGTTCATACGAGAAACGAACCGATTTATGAATACTAGGTTGTTTGTGTTTTGTTTTGGATCCTGTGTTCTGCCTAATTTGTTCATTTTTTTTTCCAGAACGGACTTCTTGAAAAATAACTTAGCGAATAAACTAAATTGGTTAAAAACGAAATGTTTTTGAGGAATTCATTTCTAAAAGCGTTTATTTTGGTGATTAACAGCATAGAAATGCAATCTAATAAAAATGACTTAGTGAGAAAATTGAATTTTAACAAAATTTTACCCTGAACTTGTATTTACTTAGAAGGTTACTTTGGGGAAAGTACGAATGATCCCTAGGAGCCTGTTTGGATGTAACTACTAATGGCTTTATCGACCTATAACAATCAGATTTCAGACATTTTAAGAGAAAAGAAATCATAATAGCACAAAATTTGTAACAGAATCTTCTTGTTACTGAGAAAATATTTTACGAACTATAAACACGGATTGGATCACAACTGATTGAATCAGGACTGGTGAATTTTCTCTCTGCTGGTTGAATCACGATCGATTGAATCAAATGAACTCAGTTTTGTTTCTTAACTTTTGCTCGCTTACCTACCATGTTTTTGCACAAGTGCGTTATTTGTTGTTTTGTACTTTCTTATCAATTTGTAAGGGCGTTTCAAATAGGTTAATTCAAAATAATTAAAATTATTGTCATTGAGGAAGTAAAACTGACAATATTTTGGATGACACCAATTTCAAACAGTTAGTTTTCTTAAAGTCATTTCATCTATGACAGTTTTTGGAGCATTTCGATTCGTCCACACAATTAAAAGTTCAGGAAAAAATCTGCCTCGACCTACAAATACACCAACGGATACGGATTTTTTTTTATGTCTGATTATTCTCATCATCCCACTGTCGGTCCTTAAACATAGCAACTGACCATTTCTTCGTGTTCAGCGCTTCAAAAAAATCAACTTCTTAGTGGGTTCCCACAGGTCGCGCTTCAATTCGGTATAGATCAAAAAACAAAACGGTCGGAAGTGGCAGTAAAAATGGTAAATGGTTTCAATAAACAAAAAAGACTTTAAAAAATTTATAGGATGCATAATTCAATCCTACCTGTGAAGTAAAACTCAAATCCATTGATTTTAAAAAGTCTTCTTTGTTCGTGAACACCATTTATCATACTAACTGCCACTCCGGACCATTTAAATTAAAATAAAATTTGAAATAAAAGGGCCGAGGTGCCCAAGATATCCCTGAGAACACCTCTGAAAACAAGACATTGAAGGTAAAGGTACAGTAAAGAAAAGGAAACCAAAGAAAGAAAGAATTTATTAGTATTATTATTATTTTCGGCCTCACTTGTTATGATTATTTTCGGCCTCACTTATTATGATTATTTTCGGCCTAAATTCCATCGGCTAAATGGCTGCTACCCTGGACAGATGATGACTCAACCTAGTTAATACTAATGACAAGACGTTTATTATCATGTTTCTGCATTTTGAAGCATTTTTGAGGTCGCATTATTTGAAGATTTTATTTTCTAAAAATTGTTTAAAAAATCGAAAAAATTGCAAAAAAATGGTACCAACTAAAATCACATAGAACACATTAATTCAAAACAAAATGAAGCGAATCTTTTTACTGAGTGCGGGACCTCATGAGACCAGGTCGAATATTTCGGGCAAGACTAGAAAAACAGACGATGTTCAATAATTCAACATGCATTGAAGAACGACACAAGATAACTGCAGGAAAAACGATATTTCAGAAAAGCCGCATGAACCAGTGTTTAAACGGCGCACCGACAATTCGGCCAAAGACAGTTCAACCAATTGGAAATTCAGACAATTCAGCCAGAAATATACAAACAATTCAGCCTGGGACATTTCAGCCAGTTTTACAAAACGCTAGATTCGAAAGAAAAAAATCGGAATTTGAGTTTTTTTCTCGGTTTAAGGTCGCTGGTGGGCGCGCTACGAGCGCGTCGCCGCTTTGCGACAATGTCCGGCTCACATTTCGTAGAGAGTCCTACACTCTGTTGGCAAGCTCGCAACACGTTGGCGCGACTGCGGCGGTCACTATTATTGACTGAATTGTCTTTGGCTAAATTTTCTGCATACTTTTGGCTGAATTGTCAGAATTTCAAATCGGCTGAATTGTCTTTGGCCGAATTGTCTGAACGCGGTTTAAACCTAAATTTCATGCGTAGAAAAAAAAACGTGGAAATTGCAAACTGTTGCCTTCTAATTTTTTCTTCCAGTAGTCATTAAAAAAAATTTTCAAAGGGGAATGTTATATGACTTAAAATCAGTCTAAGCGATTGCAACCTATGTTAATTTGACCACCTGTCAATCCTTTTAGCGCTATTTGCGTACCGTTTTAGATCTCATTGAGTGTTGAAACCATTTATTCGATTCAACACATTCAATTATGATTGCGTATGATTGTGTAACAAAGTGTTATTGTTCCGACTTTTGTAACGAAAGTAACCGAATATTTATGCTCGTGGTGGGTTTTTTCTTCAGACAAAATTTGAATTTTTAACTAGCCATTTTTGACGATTTTTTTATCATTCAAAAAGTATTGTTGTCCTGAGCTTAAATTTGAAAAAAATTTTCACCTGTGATCATTTTTTGCAAAGTTATGGGGGTTTAAAGATTGCCATTAAGCGCGGAGAATTAATTCGTCTTAGAAATCGTTCCAAATTGGTTAAAGGAAGCTTTTTTCCAAAATGATTTGTTAATGGGAGCGAAATCTATCACTTTGTACTTTATATGGCGTGTGGGGGGATGATTTTCACAAAAACCTCATTTAAATTTTTTTTTTATATTACATTTAATTTGTTTCATGTTATTGCTGCGCAATAAAACTTAAAAGGCAGTCAGAACATTCAGGGCTTCCACCTGATACGAGCAGTCTTCTTTTTTCTGTAAATAATCATTTCGTTTTGTCTTTTTATTATTTTTAGCGAAAGTTCATAATAAGTTTTTATAAACTACATATATAATACAGGGTTTTTGCAAAAACTGTAAAGAATTTTTCTTTTTTAGGCTAAAATTGATAAAGGCTGATGAGCGTTCAATTTTACAGCCTACAAGCTCAATCCTAAAGCAATTTCAATTTTATTTCAGCTAATGAAACTACTCATTCATTTTTCACCTCATTCATTTGCGCCTTCTAGAAGAAACATTGGACGAATTTGAAAAGTAAATTGAATTTTGTTTCATTTTTACAGTTAATCTTAATTTTTCTTCCGTCGGCGTTTTCAGAACATTCTGTGCAGTTCGAACAGCAAGCAGCCAGGGGCGGATTTAGGGGGGTCTTGAGATTCGACCCCCTGCAACCCAAAGGGTCCCCCTTTTTTTTTTTTACTATTTTGAGATATCCATTTTTGGCTGACGGAACCTAAAACTTTTCTAAAGACGCCTCTGGTGCCAATATACACTATTTTTTATGGGGGGTTGCGCGCGCCAAAAAACGCAATTTTTCTAAAAAGTGCCTTAAAACGCTATTTATGGCCTGTTTTTTTTCAAAACTATGCCTGCGGCGCTGAAATTTTGGGCCGAAACAGAGTCTTTTTAGTGCTTTGGGGGAGTTCGGAAAATCATTTTGGTCGACCCCGAGAAAATTTTCGATTTTTTTTTGAAAATCCCCCCCTGGAGAAAATCCCAGATCTGCCCCTGCAACCGGCTATGCCTTTTTTGTAAAGAATGTTTTGATGGCCATATTGATTTTAGTGTCTTCACCAGTAGCGGATGGGGGGGGGGCGGGGAGAACGGATGCTCTTTCTCTCACCCCTCAGGGATTCGACTTCGACCCCCTTAAGACCCAAAGGGTTCCCCCTTTGTACTATTTGGAGATATCCAATTTTGGCTGACTGACCTCTTAAAAATTTTCTAAAGGCGCCTGTGGCGCCAATGTACACTGACTGTGAGAGGGGAGCGCGCGCCGAAAAAACGCGATTTTTTAGTCGAAATTTTCCAGCCTTTTTTGGCCTTTTTTTCAAAAATTTGGCTGCGGCGCAGAAAACTTTGTCAAGTTAGGGTCTTTATAGTGGTTTGTGAGAGCTCAAAAAATCAGTTTGGTGGCCTTAAAAAAGTCGACAACAATCTGACCCCCCCCCTCGAGAATTTTCTAGATCCGTGCTTGGTCTTCACTACATCGTTTTGGTCTTCACTCAGATTATACCAAGCCATAGTTAAAATCAATTTCCTTCGCTAGACTTTTTATTTAATTTGGCAAAAAAATGATTACAATTTCCTTCATAAGCCTTGAGTTGCAAACATAAAAGTCAAAAGTTGCAGTTTTTCTTGCAAAAGAGAAAACAAACGAATAGTCTCTTCACGTTTTGTCGTTTTCTAAGCTACTATATTGTAGAAAGAGTTGAAGTTTTAACACATGAAAGTTGAAATAGTTTAAAAAGATGTGGTGGGACAAAAGCCATCTTTTTTGATGTCGAGAAAATGGCCCATTTTTTGTTTGTGTTTCAAAGTAAACATAACAATAAGGCTTCTCGCATTACGGTGCGATACCTTGAATAGTCGTGCTAGCTTTTTATGCCTTAAAAGTAGTTTTTGATTAGAAAAATAAATGAAGTATTAAGTTTTTCTTCAGATAATTTTTAAAAAAAACATCCCTCACACAATATGTTGAATACAAACTGATATTTTTGCCGTCTAATTTCTCATCAATTGAACAAAAAACTGTACCTAATTTCATTTTTATATAAAAATAAGCCAGATTAACTTGCCGGTCACGTTTTTTTGTGAACGAAATCAATTTTAAGTTTTGAGTTCAAAGTCTCGAGGTTTTTCAGATGGTTAAAACCAAATCCGTCCAATACGGCTCAGTTGCGAAAAAAATCACGCCGAGTACAAATATTTCGCCATCTTTTTTGCAGTTCGGTACAAAAAAGCAAACGAACAAACAACGGTACACATCTTAGATGCACTTGCAGTATTAATGACTTGGCGCTCATTTAGAGACAGAGATCAGATGGTTTACCCAAGAGCGCAATCTGCCGAAAATGAAAAAATCGAAAACTTCGAAGTCACTTGGAATTAGATAAACACTTAGAACAATGTACGCTATTTATTAAACCCAAATTCAAAGTAAAAATCATGCCTTAAGCAATGTAATCCATAAACTTGAAATACATTGCATAAGTTTTATAGCCCGGAACTAATTATGTAAGTTATTGTTTAATCCGAGGCTGGGCTGAAAAATACATGATGTTTAATTACCCAAGCGGTCTGTGTTAATCAAATGGAGTGAACATTTTGATTTTATAAGAAAAAATTGGCTCGAAGTTTTGTTGAAAGCCGTAGAAATCTGATATGTAACAAACCTAACTCTTTGAACCCAGTTAATACTCGGGCACTTGTGGTGTGTTTCAGTGTTCACGTGTCGGTGGAAGGCAAGTTCATCCACAAGATAGACGAGTTCTCCTTCCTCGACTCGCCCGAGTGGGAGTCCTACTCGGAAGAATTCCCCGAGCACTTCCAGGTAAATAACTCCACGAAGAATGTTGATTAACTGACTGTCAAAAGTAGGGTAGCGGAAGAGCTGAGATTTTTGAGAGAAACAATCAGGGGGTGGATCTAGGATTTTCTCGAGGGAGGGGGCGGGTTTTCGAACAAATTTTTGATATTCTGAGCTCACTCAAAGCAGTAAACAGACCATGTTGAACCAAAGTTTCTGCGCTGCAGGCAAACTTTTGGAAAAGCAGGTCAAAAATGCCGTTTTTAGGTGTAGAGTTGGTGATTCTACTGTATTACATGCTATAGTAACCTGAGCGTAAGATTGATTCGTCATTAAGTTAAGTAGTGCAGCAAACAAAGGGTAAAGTTCAAAATGGTTGAATCTTCAAAGATATAGTCCCTCCTATGGCAGAAAACTCAGGTGAAGTAAGATTTGCAAACCCTTCCAAATGACTAAAGCGGCTAGGTTTATGAACTCATAGGACGGATACTAGAGATGATTTGACCCGGGCATGCAAAAATCTATAACCCTCAGATCCCCCGGCCCCAAGTGATAACGGTTCCCGGAAGTACAAATGGCCCTGTCAGAACACGGTAACTAGCGGTCGGAATGGAACCAAAATATAGTATGTTATTGACCTAGCTGAGGAAAGCTTAAGTTCAGAAAACCAGACCCCTTGGACCCCTACTTCCCATTGAATTCACTACCCATGGGACGACTTTGCGGTGTCGTTAGGAAAGAGAGAACAAACATAGAGAAGAAATCCCCTAAACCTACATTGGCGCTCCTGGGTGGGCAAATTCTGAATTGCAGTTGCACAGTGTATGTTGCTAATTGACGACACGGGTATAATACGATATGGAAGAACAGGACAGGCGGCTGATTGCTGAAGCGGTAGTTGCACCAGCGAACGCGCTGGACAAGCAAAAAGGCGTATTTGGATTCGCGACAATACGGTCGGATCGTTTTCCTTCCTGTAGCTATCAGAACTGGCAGACTGGAGGAAGCACTTCGCTTGGATCGCAGACGCCAACCGCTGGGAGGACGAGCAGGCCAGGATGGTCCTGCCAACATGTTTCACGAGCTGGGCTTTGGACGAATTTACAAGTATGCCTGCCCACTTTCGAGAAGAGATCGAGGGCTACGACGAGCCAACGTTAGCTAGGATGCTAGCCGAGCTCGATCAACGACTGATGCCATTCCAGAGTCGCACGGCAGCCAGAGCTGAGTTCAAGAGCCTGATGCAAGGAGAGAAGGAAGGCTTGCGAGAGTTCTCGAGGCGAGTCAGGTCGCTAGGTGACGTGGCAAACAGAAACATGGATGAACAAGCGAGAGACGACATGAACTGTGAGCAGTTCATAGACGGCATCTACGATGAAGAAGTGCAGGAGCTACTTCTACGAGAGGAATTTGAAAGTTTCAGTCAGACGATAACACGAGCTCAGTAATTTGAACTGGCGAAAAGGACTGCCAGAGCGAGAAGCGGGAGACGGCCAAACCATATTCGAGAGCTGCAAAACACAGACGGGTACTGATCAGAGACTGGACGAACTTGCGTCGCAGATCGAGATGCAGAACTCAAGGCATGATGAGTTGATGACAGCGATGCGGACGACCACCGACCAACGACTGGATCAGGTGGCTTTGCAGATGCAGGATATGATGACTATGATCGGCAGGTTGGGTAATTCAGTAATTCCCGCTCCCCACCCTAAAAATCTGCCGGGGCAGGAACCAACGCGAAGGCCCAGGCAGCCGACTGGTCCGGACTCGAATGGGAATCGACAGATCAACGCGAGCCATGGAGGGGACCGTCTATGTTGTTTCGAATGCGGTCAGTTGGGTCAGTTTGCAAAAGAGTGTCCCAGAAAGGCTTCGTTTCATTTAAACTATCGAGGGTCGGGGCAATGAGCGAGAGCGAGCTCAAAGGAAGTTTTGTCCTGGCCGACATACAGAGGCTACAAGTATCGAAGCGAGACCAACTGACATACGCTTTGAGTAGACGAAGCCACAACGAGTGGCCGAAACGAGATGCAGTGAAAGACAGTAATACACTGTGGGAACAGGAACAAGTTCTGTCGATTTTGGAACGAATACCTCGGGGCACAGAGGTCTCTACCGGGCGAGAAACGAGAGAACAACCTCAAGCACATGTCGAGCGAGTTGGAATTAGTCACGATATATACGGACCCCGTGGAGTAGTCGTAGATGCTTGCATAAGGAGAACCCAAGTCGAGGCCTTGCTAGATACGGGGGCCACGACTGACCTCATTCGGACAGATGTAGCTCGAGATCTCTTATACTCGTCTGAAATTGAGCCATATCGGGGCAGACTAGAGATAGCAGATGGACAGGAAACGAAGGTGGATGGATGTATCACCGCCCATCTGAAATTGGAGGCCGTTGATAAAGATCTTGATATGCTAGTTGTTCTGGAACTGAAAGCAGAGATGGTTTTCGGACTTCGATCGCTGAAAGAAAATCGGTGCTCATTGATGTTCAGCCACGCTGAAAATTTCCTGTGGACGGGA
Organism: Symsagittifera roscoffensis; assembly: GCF_963678635.1. Classification (NCBI taxonomy): domain Eukaryota; kingdom Metazoa; phylum Xenacoelomorpha; order Acoela; family Convolutidae; genus Symsagittifera; species Symsagittifera roscoffensis. The sequence goes on from NC_087062.1 coordinate 31,699,999, forward strand.
GTGATAGAGGGTTGCATGGTTCCCATACGTTAGCTGCCACCCAATGCATCCCCGAAGCGGATGCTATCGATCCCCGTGATCCAGGAGGGAAGAGTGAAGGAGAAGGCTATTCGAGTAACGAGATGAAGAAGCGGTTGATAGCGAAGATAGCAGCTGCTGTCAAGCAATCCGATGATTTCCTATCCGATAAAGAGGGATGGCCAGCTAGTTTTGATGATCACTCAGCGGGAGCGTTTTGCGAAAACATGGACGATGACGAAATTGCAGGTTGTCACAAAGCAATTTCGTGCAGACCTACGGATCGGAGGTAATTGCAAGTGTCAACGAGACAGCGACGAATGAAGACGACGATAGCGAGTCGATTCGTTGGAAAATAACGCCAGGCGGAATTGCGAAGACGCAGAGAGAAGATGAAGCGATTGCTCAAGTATTCTACTGGGCGGGACTATGCGATGAGACAATTGATTTGCCGTCACTAGGAACGAACATCATTCCGAAGGCGCAGGCCATACAGTATGGACCTGAAACACTGGCCTACTGGTCAAGATGGGATGAGTTGAGTTTTAAAGAGGGAATACTCTACAAGAAGTGGTTTCAGCGAGATGACTCCAGGTCAATCCTTCTGACAATAGTTCCTGTGGCGGGACGGAAGGAAATTCTTAGCCAGTTCGATTTGATGGAGACTGGCGGAGGACAGCTTGCAGCCGATTACGACGAAGATATTGGTGGCCGACGATGAGAACGGATATTGAAAGAAAAGTCCAGTGGTGTCTAAGTCAATCAGTTCATATGTCAGAAATGAAGACGACGAAGCAAAACGTGTGCTTGTTTTGACGGATCTTTTCACGATGTACACAATTGCAGTTCCTCTGGTGTCAACGAATTTTGCTGACGTGGCTCGTGAGATAGTGGAGAATTGGGTGCTGAAATTTGTAGCTCCCAATGTGCTACATACAGATCAAGGAAAAAGTTTTGGTGGCCAATTGATCCAAGAGATGTGCCGATTTTTGGGTATTGACAAAACTCAGACTTCTCCCTATAAGTCGAAGGGCAATGGACAGACGGATAAACACAACGCGAAGATGGCTGATGTCATTTTGAAATTTTGCGCTGAGAACCCAAGGAATTGGGCCAGGACGTTGCCGTACTTGAACTTTGTGTACAACACGACAGTGAATCGGAAAACGGAAGCTACGCCGTTCAGTATGGTGCATGGAGAGGAGTGCAAATATCCAGTTGATCTGTTGTACACAAAACCTCATGACGAACTGATGATGAAGGATGGTTTTGCCGAATGGCTAGACGAACAGTTCCGAGACGCAAACAGCAGAGCAAGAGAACTACTCGGGACAGACCAGCGTCGACAAAAAAGCTATCACTGGAAGAAAATTCACCGGGAACTCTATGCGAGTGATGACAAAGTCTGGGCGTGGTCACAAGAGACAAGTAAGTCAAAGAAGTCTTTTGACCTGTGGGAAGGACCATATGCTGTGATGGCCAGGCTTTCCACAGTCAGGTACAAGTTGTCAAAGGTGTCCAATCCGAGTAAGGTGAAGTTTCTGCATTTTTACATGTTGAAACGTTATGATGAGGAGACCCTGCAACCAGAGGAAGCTACTGCAAGGGAGCGACCGACACCATATCGGTCTGCGAACTTCTTCGAGGATCTGGAAATGCGCATCGAAGACGAGGCAATTTGGGCAAACAATCGCGAGGAATTCAACCATAAACCAGGCCCAAGGCAAGAGCCCGTGGGAATAATGTCGCACAGAAATCGAGCAGCGGTGGAGCCACTAGTTAACCCTCTTGGGAGAAACGGAGGCTTGCGACGACAGAGCGACGCGGTGGAGACAAACGACGCAACGAAGATTGAAGCCAGAAGAGAAGAAGAGCCTGCGAAGCTGAAGGTAGACCTCCGGGTGAGCCGGTGATGGTTAATCCTGTGATGGAAAGTGGAACCACAGATGTGGGTAGACCAGTTCGATTAAGAAGGCCTCCAGTTAGGTTTCGAATCGATGAATTTGTGAGTTAACACGAGTTTTTCGGAAACTGTCAGCCAGCTCATTGGTGCTTGTTTAATAACTTAGAGCGATCCCACCTCAGAGTATTGCTGAACATTGCGTTATTGTTGAATATCAGGTGCTTTTACAAAAGAGGTTGCGTCGCACTGTGAGGAGTAAATTTATTAGCAGTCACGTCCCCTAGTTAGGATTTCTGTAACAAATAGTGCTTACTATCGAATCTGATTATTCATATGGGGACTGACTGAAGGGTCCGCGATTTTGTTTAAGAAAGTTTAACTCGGAAATTAGGAAGGGTTATTATAAAATTAGGCATTAGAGAAGGTTTATCTAGATTGATAGAGAGACGGTAACTTGAATTTTTGTCAATCGCATTATTCGGCAGAAAAATAGACTAGAAGGGAAGACTAGAATTGGTAATTCTACTGTATTACATGCTATAGTAAACTTAGCGTAAGATTGATCCGTCATTAAGTTAAGTAGTGCAGCAAATAAAAGGTAAAGTTCAAAATGGTTGAATCTTCAAAGATATAGTCCCTCCTATGGCAGAAAACTCAGGTGAAGTAAGATTTGCAAACCCCCCCCCCCCAAATGGCTACAGCCGCTAGGTTTATGAAACTCATAGGACGGATACTAGAGATGATTTGACCCTGGCATGCAAAAATCCATAACCCTTGGATCCCCCGGCCCCAAGTGATAACGGTTTCCGGAAGTGCAAATGGTCCTATCAGAACACGGTAACTAGCGGTCGGAATGGAACCAAAATATTGTATGTTATAGACCTAGTTGATGGAAGCTTAAGTTCAGAAAACCAGACCCCTTGGACCCCTACTTCCGGTTTTATGCCCTATGCAAATAGAACCCACCCCGACTTCCGGGAGTCCTTCCTCGGAACCCATTGAACGCAGGAAGCTAAAACTTTGGGATAGCATAGGTAGTGGCAAGATACATATTGTGTTATAAATTGAACCAAATCCAGCTGTTGAACCGGAAGTTATTAGCACTTTGGAAAACCACCCCTTAAACCGGAAGTAGGCAATTTACGCAAAAATAATGAGCAAGGGCATATCGATTTTATGGCGGCATGAGATACTACAACTCATCCCCGAAAAAAGACCCCTAGTGGTTGAAACCCCTCCGGCGACTCCTTCCGGTGTTAATTGCCTTTCCCCGGGAAAAGTGATAATGGACCCTAGAAATGGGATAACTTTGGAATTATCAAAGGAATATGGATGAAACTTGGTAGTTAGGACCCCCATGGGATTCTGAACACGAATATGGAAGTTCGACCCCGGTTGACCCCTGGGTGACCTTAAGTTGACCTTTGGGCTTTTTGACCCCAAATTGCATGGAAAGCCCCAATATTAACACCGGAAAGTGGCATATTTCCCAACCCAACCCCTGGAAATGAGCATGGGTCACCTTGCTAAAATTGGGGGGAAAACTTATATATTGGGAACTAGAGCAGAAGCTGATAGAGATATAGCTTTTTACATTGCGAACTTGGAGTAGAGGATTTAATTTAAAGTGGACTTGGTAAACATTGGGTTCAATTTAGCTTGGCGAACGCGCTATTTATAGAATATCAATTAGGGTAAAAGAAAAGTAGTCCCAGAGGAAATTGGTAGTAATAGAGGCATAGCATGAGAGTTAAGTTTCCTAATTAGTCTGAATGGACGGGGATTTTACTTGGCTTACCGGAGGTGACTTTCTGGTTTGATTTGACCCCTAATAGACGAACTACGTTCCCCTGATAGCTAGAAGGTCGGGATTGGAATAGAGTACAGATAGAAAATTTAGATGGCTGAAATTGGTAAGCTACCCATGAAAAGGGCCTCCCCCTACCCTTGGGAGGTCGGAACGTTAACGGGATAATTAAAATAAAGACCTTGGGAATAAAGACTGAGTAAACATGGCTTGGTTTGCAGGTTGAGTTTAACTCGAGAGCTGAAGTTCACCGAGTTCAGGAATTGGTTGATTAGAATCGAATGAAATTTGTTTGCTTGGTAAAATTGTGACAGCTACCGCATACCGGGTATCTAATAAGCGTGAAAAGATTGATAAAAGAAACCGAAGTTGGCACGTGGCAGAGTTGATAAGGGGAGAGATATAGTCTTAAACATGTGCGGTCGGGTGAGTTAGGCGGATGTCAGGACTGATAGCGAATGGCGTGACTTAACTAAAACTAAGTCTAAAGAAAGATAAGGAATTGGAGGGTATCGGAGAACCTTTAAGAGTCACAACAGTGTTAGCTACTATTAAGGGTAGTTGGTTCTCGTCGGAGAAGAGAGCAATTGATACTGAGAGAGAGCATAGTTGGTTCTCCGTTAGTTAGAGAGAACAATTATTGCTAGTTTGTCAGGTAATTGGTTCTCGGAGTAAGAGACCAGTAGATAGTTAGTTCTCATCAGAGGTTCTCTAGAGAGAGAATAGTTAGTGTTAAAGGAGTTAGTTGGAAGTTAATTGCAATTAGGCAATTTGGCCGATAAATCGCGGACCCTTTCCTTTTGATTTGATTATTAGATTACATCCTGGCCACTCAGAGCCTTCTGTAATTGGACATATAATCATCTAAATTAATTTATCATTGGAAACTCTTGCGATTGTATTGAGTAGACGAGACAAGACAGCCGAAGAGCAATACACAGAGGGGCAAGCAACATAATACAAAACAGAATTGTTGCCACCAAAATAACCCTTTCGGGATTGTAGATAGTAGTGAATCTCGGTCGCCCCATTGAATTCACTGCCCAAGTGACGACTTTGCGGTGTCGTTAGGAAAGAGAGAACGAACCTAGTGAAGAAATCCCCTAAATCTACATTAGGCACCATTTAGAAAAAAAAATTCGACCAAAAAAAATTAGTATACGTTGGCGCCGAAGGTGTCTTTAGAAAAACTTTAGGGTCCGTCACCAAAAATAGACATCCCAAAATAGTACAAAAGGGCGACCCTTTGGGTCGGCAGGGGGTTGAATCCCTGAGGGAAGGAAGGCGACCACACCCGCCCTAAATCCGCCCCTGGAAACAATATTAAGTTGTCCATATTTTGTCGGCACTCTGATTAGGCCACTCTAATTTGGTCGGTTTTTGATGCAAAAAAAATGCTGCAAAAAAATTTTGAATTTAAAATACAATGAAAATGAACACATAAAATTCACTTATTTTTCCAAATGCAATTCATTGTCCACAAAAAATCTATTTCGGGGTTGATTGCAGCTTACAACCGAATTTAAACTCACGTTCTATTTCATTAAAATCCGTTATAATCAATTTTTATCCTTTTCTGTCATTGCGAGTTTTCAATTTGCCGGTCTATTTGAAAAATAAAGAGCTTCGATTTAATGTTCCATTAGGTAGCTAGCCAAGATATTATAGAACTTTTATAAACTTTTGAATCAATTGTTGGTTTAGGTGACCTTAACTGCCATCAGACACAGTACATACATTAGCTGGCCTCGAAAAGTACTGGAGGCAATTCTATGCGACAATCCTTATCTGAACTCGACAATGACAAACCTAATAGGAAGAGACATCACAAACAAACTCTACCTTCTGAACCAGCAGGCCACCCGATCATCGTCAGTACAGAGCCAAAAACACTCGGCGAAAGAATTACGAACTATTTGGAGTGACGAGTCCAAGAGGAATTACTCGGGGAGCGTGGGCGGGCTGAAAAAACCCGAGACTGGTAGTTTGACTGCATTGCGTGAAATGCGAAGTACAGAACGTCAAAATACATTCGGAGATTCAAGTAAGTTAAGTTTTTCTTAGATCTCCCGTTTCCGCTACCATCGCTTTGTATAATACAAAATATTCGGCTCAACTGTCCAATCAAAACGTTTTGCTGAGAATCTACAAAAATTATTTCGAACATATTTTATTTATAATAAAACTTAACCTAGAGAATTCAAGGGTAAAAAACAGCGTTTTGTCTGATGGGGATGAAGAAGTTGAATATATTGTGAACATGTTAGGCTGTGTGATTTGATAGAGTTCGTTTTTTTTTTCAGCTAAATTAGTGCCCTTTGGGGGTAAACCAAACTGTAAACAAGCCGCCGATAATTGAATTCAGGCAACGCTCAAGCTAATTTACTTTGAAAAATTTGGTTTGAGAGCAAAACGGTTTGTTTAATTTATTCAGTTCCCTGAATGACTTCCGAAAGCCGTCATAAACAATTTAATGAGATTAATAAAACTAATATGATTTTTATTCCCAAGGCACGGGTATCTCTACTGCTCCTGTGTAAACCATCTAGCATATAAATTAACCAAAAACATATAAAGTTTCATAAATAGCATACATTTGTACTCAAGTTGAGTTTTCCAGGCACTGCTAAGAGCCGCTGATTTTTCGAAAAAAAATTAATTGATCGAATGTAGTGAAAACATTTATCCTTAGTCGAAAACAGTCAAGGCGCCAAATGATCAAATTATTTATGAGTTTCAGATATACTTCGTGACAAACTTAATGGAAAATTTAGATAGCAGGAAGCATTTCACTAAATTTTCTAAAGTGATCTCAAATAGCTAATTTTTTTTAGCTAATTTGCATTTTTTTTAGCTTATCATCATTATGTTCAACAAAATATGCACAAAATTTTTTTTACTGAATAGCCAATAATGAAAAAATAGAATATGCCCCTGCAGCAATTTGTGGAAAGCAAGGACAATGTACGACAATTTTCTTAACTCAATTGATTTTTAATTTATTAATACTGCTCGTATCAGTGCAAAATACTAAAAACTCTAACTAAACTGTTTTTTTTTCTCACGATTGTCTGATTTATAGCTTTGGAGTTCCTTTTTGAACGCTTACATATTTCTCAAATATGTAACTTAAAGTTTTGTGTTCCAGTTTTTTCAATAAACAGAGCCCGTAAGCACCTTTGAAAATGCCTTGTAACCATTGGAAAAAGATACAAAAGCTGAAATTTAGTCCTTAATAAAAGTTTGAAAGTTGGAACTTTTTTGTGCTGCATTTTTATTTTTTTTCTACAGAATTTTCATTGCATGAACTATTCTCGAGCCTTGCTGTCTCTAAAATAGATCACAGGAAAATTAATTTGACTCCGAAACAAGTGAGAAATATATATAATCTTGGAGTGATTTATTTTAGTCAGACCAATTTCGAAACACATTTTTGCCCACAGTAGAGTTTTAACCCTGCGCACACCAACTTGCTGGTCACTTTGAAACGAGTCTATGAGAACTGCTCGTTTTAAACAATGATACTGAAAGTTTAGCGCATATCATTCACGCGTGATGAATTATCCCGCACTTTGAAATTGTTTCAAATTTAATTGAGGCCAGCTAATTAGAATTTTCCTTTTAAAATATGACTCCAATTTTAACACTCATTGAAATTATCAGTCCAAGTATCAGCTTGTGCCCTGATTTGAACAGTTTGGTTTGCTATTATGAACAATTTCAATTTTACAAACAGAGCATGAAGTAAAACAAGACTGCTCGTATCAGGGCAAAACCCTGAATGTTCCGACTGCCTCTTAAGGTCTATGAAGCAGTAATATCTTGAAAAAGTTATATGTAAAAAAAAGAAACTGAAATGAAAAAAATTTTGTATAAAAAATAGAGATTTTTTTGTAAAAATCATCCCCCCACACGCCATATAAAGTACAAAGTGATGAATTTTGCTTCCATTGACACATCAATTATGGCAAATAAGCTTCTTTCAACCAAATTGGAACAATTTTTAAGACGGATTGAATCTCCGCTTACGTGTTAATAGCGCCAATTATATCGCGCGTTAATTGTCCCAAATTGGCCAAAATGGCAATCTTCAAACCCCCATAACTTAACATAAAATTATTACAGGTGAAATATCTTCTCAAATTTAAGCTCAGGACAAGAATACCTTTTGAATAATATTTTAAAAATTCCGTCAAAAAAGGCTAGTTAAAAAGTCGAAATTTGTATGAAGAAAAAAACCCACCCCGAGCACAAATATACCGTTACTTTCGTATCGAAAGTCGGAACAATAAATCGTATATAAAAATTGGAGGTTTAGCAGCCATGCTAACCATTTTTTTTGTTTAACCAAAATTAATGCACAAATTTCATTTAATTCGTTTTTGAAAATATAGTAAAATTAATGAAACCTTTTTTTTAAGTCTATGTAAAACAGTATCTGAGAAATAATCAAATTATATGCAAGTATATTTCACATACTTAGCATAGTTGACACAATTGTGTCTGAAATTAGGCTGAAAAAAAAATCAAACTCGTTATTACCCAAGTGTATTTTAATCGAATAAAATTGTCTTTGAGCTCAATTATTTCGCTTTTTTCTCAAAAATTGGACCAAAAACATATCAAAAAAGGAATTTGACTTCAAATTTTTTTTTGAAAATTATCATCAAAAATTGGTTGCATAAGACGTAAAATTTCTGAAAGTTGCATTCATTCAAAAGTGAAATGATCTAACTACTCTTTTTGGATGCGTTTTTTAACAGAGTATTCAAAGGGCTGAAAACTTGAGTTCTCAAAAATGGGTCCTTCAAAGCGGCTGCGTTCAGTGCGCCACGAAATATTTGTGCTCGAGTTGGTTTTTTCTCCAGATGAGTTTAGACTCTTTAGCTAGCCATTTTGACGGAATTATGTAAAGTTAGCCAAAAATTAATTGATGGCTTGAGCTCAATTGTGAAAAGATGTGATCTTTACTTGTGATCTTTTCAATGTTATGGTGGTTTAAAGATTGCCAATTTGGTATAATTAAGACTCGACATATTTCGTGGTATTGTCGCGAAAGCAGTGATTCATTTCGTCTTAGAAATCGTTCCAAATTTAATTGAGGCATGCTCTTAGATCTATGTAAAATTTTGCTTTATGCTAAATAGATCATTGTGTTTTTCCCACCCACATTTCATGTGGGTTGGTAATTATTACATAAAAAAAATCCTGAAAAAAATTATTTTAAAGCGAACAATACCCCTTAGAACTTAATGGGCAGTCGGAGCATTCAGGGTTTTTTCCTGATAGGAATCAATAAGTTTTTTTTTTAAAATGAGGTTGCTAAAAAAACCTCTTTATTAGCAACGTAGATTTTTCACAAGCCTCCATAAAAAAGTTACGACGTTAATAAAAGTTTTTTTAGCAACCTCATTTTAAAAAAAAAACTTATTGATCCTCAGGCTTGTTGTTTTCAAGTTGCTTAGTTTTTCAAGGTTTTGGAATTTTGTTGCTTATTAGTTGCTTACAAGTAGCATTTCAAGTTGTTCAGAAATAAACAATTGTTTTTTCCTGATTATGATATTGATCACAGTATTATTTATTTTAAGCCGAAAATTTATAAGCATACACAGTTTAGTTTGGCTAGGGAGAATACCAAAAAGGCTTCAGCCTGTCGGGTGGCAGCTCCATATGCAATTTTCATTTTCCCCTCTTTATTAATTCAGATAATCCCAAAAAAAACTTTAAAAATACAGCATATTTTATTTCAAAATAGAAGAAACCTGAGAATCAAAGCAAAATTCGTTTTTTTCCGTTGTTGGTTAACGATCAAATTAATTTTAAACAAAGTAGTGGTCACTTACCAAAATTGCCTATAATTTTTTTGATGTAAATTAACCAAAGAGTTTAAACAAAGTAGTGGACACCTACCAAAATTGCTTATAATTTGTTTGTTGTAACAAATTTAAATGTCTTTTTTTATGAAAAAAAAATCGAGTACAAAAATTTATGAGTAATTGCTAACGCTTCAAGAAGAATACTTTTGTTCAATTCTAAAAACCTATTATATAAAAGATGAACTCTATTTTTGATTTCTTTCTTTGCTTTTGTAGCTAAATTTTTTCGGCTGCTTAATTTTTTCCTAGTTTACTTGAAAGAAAAACAGTTGTTTTCTCCAGTTTACTTAAGTATTCATAAAAATTTTTCCCACAAATCATCTTAGATTTTTAAACTTGAGGTTAAAAAAAATTATATACGGGAATTTCTCGAACCAGACAGATTTTTTGTTAGTCCCGAGTGTTTCAGTTTGTCCCATGTTTTGATTTAAAACAATTCTTCTACACAAATCATTGCTGGCTTCCTATTTTTTTCAAGTCTCTTTCATATCTGGGCCATATGTCAGGACACTATGTTGATAAATTAGCTGAAAATTGTTTTTTTTTGTGACGAGCAGAGTAGAGATGCCAAGAAAAACATGAGATAAAATATCATCTTAAACTAGCTGCCCTTCTCAAATTTTAAGGTTCAATTTTTTGTCAATTGCTAAGTTTAAGTAATTATAGTTTATTACTTAATTATAGAGCTTTAGTTGTAACTTTTTGTTAAATTCTAAAGTTACTAATTCACCCTTATTTACAGTGAGCTTACCCTACAGAACTCAGTTTTCAAGCTTGCTTATTTCAATGTCAGATTGCTGTCACACTTCCAGTATTAGCTTTTGTATACCATGCATGGCCATCCGCAAACACTACTACCGTATTCTGTCTACAGACTTTTGGCAAGTCATTTATGTTTAGCAAAAATAACAGCGAATGCAGGAGTTAACTTCGTGATACATCATAAATCCTTAGCTTAAAGTTCGAACATAAAATCTTATAACTAACGTACTGTTGGCGATTTTCAAGGTATGACCTCAAAAGATTCAAAACTTTTTTCTTTAACATTGTAATTCGCATTTTGTAAAAAAAATTGAAGATCAACTTTATCGAACGGTTTTGTAAGATATTTTGAAGTGCACATGCAGCTAAACTCATCTTTCAAGTTCTCCACTTTTTGCTCAATGAGGTCCAGGATAGCATCAACTGTACTTTTTGTGCCGACCATTTGAAAAATGGGTAGGAAACTTGTATTCGAGCGTTTTAGTTGTTTTTTTTCCACTCAAAATCAGGTGCCATAAATAATCGACGAACTGGGTTTAGTGATATTTTATATTAGAGCTCTTGCAGTCCTCATTCGAACCACATTAAAAAATTTTCCAAAAAAAATTGTCCCAGCGTTGAGAAAAACCGGCGGTTCGAAATTTTTAGTTTTGCGTCTTAATTCGAGCGAATAAAGCAAGCGAGCAGGCTTATAGCAGCTGAACTATGCCTTATTTAAGACCTTATAACTTAATTCAATGCAAGAAAAATTAGTATTTAGTTTTTGGAGTTTGATAGTTTCATTTTGGGAATCAAAAAAATCAAAAACTTAGTGCAAAAAATTTTGAAAAGAAGTTTTTTATAATGTTTTTTGTTTTTCTAGTCACTTTTCTACGAAAATTGTTGTCCAATTTGCTTAGATTACTACGACTGTCTAGTATGTTTCAGTTTTTTTTACGTCGGAACCCTTTATCACACAAAGCAGAAAAACCACTCTAATTTGGAAAAAAAAATTCTAAACCGTAGTTTTCTACAGATCATGGTTGGAACATTCTAAGCTTCTTGCACAGTAACCCCTATCCTTGATTCTATTTTGGAATCCGTATTGAAATGATGTACTGCTGTTTGAGTCATGACACGAAACAATTCATTTTATGTTTTTTCAAATTTTGTTTTTTAAAAGCATATTACGTCGTTGTATTGTGAAAATCTGAGTCTCGATGCTTGTGTTCATTTAATTGAATGATGCGACAGTTTTGCAGTATATAGTTATATTATCACAAAAGCTAGTGGTTGGGTAGATGGCAATTTTTTTGTAGAGAATTCAAAGGTTTTGAAAGATTTTGATGTGCCTTTTTTACAACCAGACATTGCTATAAAAGTACTTAAAATAACGGCTATAAAATTACATCAAGTCTTACTCAGAATGGAAAAAAATCTGCCTTTGAACTATTCACTCTGGCTTGTTTTTGATCAAAACGAGTGAGTGATCTTTTTGATAACGTGCAGTCATTGTTATAAAAACAAATTTGAATTAAAATCACGAAATTGCGTTACTAGAAATCATCGCTACTCAATATGCAGCTATATATGATTGCATAGGTCGATAGTGTCACTTCTAAATTTCAACGTTTGACCCTTATGTCAAGAATCGATTAACTGAGAGCTCGAAAACTGTTTGGTTGATTGGCTTGTTCGTTGTATTGTGAAATCAGGTGTAATTATTACCGAGGTAAAGATCTAGAGTGCATTGGGGGTACCATCTCGAAGAAGAGTCTTGATATGAAAGGCCATCAAACTGATAACTACGCAAATATCATTCTACATTAATCTTGTTTCGCAGTCTATCGACATATTATTGGGGACTATTAGTTATAAAATAGTACATGGTGACTACCAGGGGCGGATCTAGGATTTTCTCGGGGGGGGGGGGGGGGGGGGGGCGGATTTTCAAAAAAAAAATATGAATTTTTTTTAGATCGACCGAATTGATTTTTGAGCTCTCCCTAAGCATGATTTGGTCCCTTTTTGGGCAAAATTTTCTGCGCCGCAGGCAAAAATTTGAAAAAACAGTCCAAAAAAGGCGTTTTAAGGCACATTTCGGAAAATTTTGACCAAAAAATTACGTTTTTTCGGCGCGCGCTCCCCCCTCAAAATTAGAATATATTGGCGCCCAAGGCGCCTTTAGAAAAATTTTAGGGTCAATCGGCCAAATATGGATTTCTTAAAAAGTACCAAAGGGGTCGGCAGGGGGTCGAATCCCTGAGGAGGGCATCCGCCCCCCCCCCCCCCGCCCCCATCCCTAAATCCGCCCCTGGTGACTATGGCTGATCAATTAATACATGATGACCATTATGATTTTATGCCCAATAGTCATCCGTATATGCCACCCCCTCCATGATAGTGCACTATATGCATACTACTTAGCCTAGACATGATATTGAAATTTCCATCTAAGGTAAAGATGTAATGTTTTTCCTTTGATTATATTATCCTAATTTTATGTTTCTAAAGACGTTTAGGGGCATAATATGAGGGCCTTTGGCCTGTTGATGCTCCTAGGTAGGCTGTAATTATTGGACTTCATTGATTTAGTTCTTTGAATTTGTACAGTGATTGAATTTTGTATTGCCTACTGGGATCTTGTTAACTATTTTCCCCCTTTTGCAATAGGCGCGGGGGGGGGGGGGGGGGGAGAATAGTTAACAAGGTACAAAATTCGTAATGCTTTACTGTTCAATTCTTTTTTTACAGGAGGGATTCTTGTTAAAAGGTACCATAGAGAGGGGGGTGAATAGTTGACAAGATCTGCCTACTGGAATAAAAATAAACAAGACTGCTTGTATCAGGGCGAAGCTCTGAATGTACCCCCTTCCAAGGTCTATTAATTAGTGATAACTAGAAAAAATTAAATGTAAAAAAAAGGAAAAAATAAACTAATTTTTTTTTAATTTGAGATTTTTTTTGAAAATCGTCCCCCCCCCCACACGCCATATAAAGTACAAAATGATAAATTTCGCTCCTAGTGACAAATCAATTATGGCAAATAAGCTTCCTTCTACCAATATGGAACGATTTCTAAGACGGATTAAGTTTCCGCTTACGCGTTTATAGCGCGAAATATATCGCTTGTTTATTATCCCAAAGTGGCCAAAATGGCAGCCCCCATAACTTTACAAAGAATGATCACACATAAAAAATCTTTCCAAATTTAAGCTCAGGACAACAATACCTTTCGATTGATATTAAAAAAACTCCATCAAGAAGGGCTAGTTAAGAAGTCGAAATTTGTCTGAAGAAAAAAGCCACCTCGAGCTCAAATATTCCGTTACTTTCGTTACGAAAGTCGAAACAATAAATAAATAAATAAAGTTAGGATGTGCTTGTCAAGTTGTGAAATGTTGTAAGTGTTCGGCTTGTTAGTAGATACCAAAATTGTTTGGAACTATGCAACCGATTGACCAGTGGAGCTGGAGTAATCAATATTTCTTCGCAAATAACTAATTGACAAATATTGCAATTGATGGGCAGTTCTTGCTTCCTTAACTATCAGTTACAGTAGCAAAAACTGTTTGCGTGGCGTGTTCTGAAGTTGAATTTAGCCAAAATTGGCAAATAATTGCCGTTATTGTTTCAATGCTGCTTAAAAATGGGCGAAAACACGTTTACAGAGCCTAGTTTTGAAACCGAGCTCTCCATTTTGTTTTTGGGCGAAACTACCTGTGGGAAATCGTCCCTGATTCGGGCGTTTTTGGGGGAGAATTTTCTGTTTAAATTGCCCCCCAGCGTCGGAGTGGATACCAGAGATCGAATTATGAAACTAGAAGAAGACAGTCTAGTGGTGAAGATGCGGTTCCTGGATGCGGGATGCCGCGCCACTTTCCAGACGGTTGTTAACTCGTATTACCGAGAGGCCGACTGTTACGTAATTGTGTTCGACTTGCAAAAACGAGACACGTTCGAAAAAGTGCAAAATTGGCTCGACTCAATCGTCGACAAAGGTCAGCGATGACTACTTTCAAGATGTATATTATATCAATTTTCAAACATATAGGCTAGGAAAATACAACAAAACTGTGCGGGAACCGATTCTAAAAGCTAAGTCGAACTAGTAACCGAATTGATATTTTAATTTGGTTACGAAAACTTTTGAATTTTTCAATTAAAACCAAACCAAATTTTATAAGATTATATGGTGACATTTTGGTTCTTTTTTTTCTCGCACTCTTTTGATGTATAAAACTCTTTGACGTAAAGTTCGACTTAGTTTACGTCTTAGAAAAACACAAACTACTTTTTAACATGACTAGCAAAGAAACCATAATTGCTCAGCTTTTGAAAAAATTGTTGTGATGTTTTCAAATAATTACGGATTACATTCAAAGATGTGTTCATTATTTCAATTGGTTGGTGCATTTTTTTCTAGATTATTAATGTGTGAATCATAACAATTATAATAATATTAACAATAGTGATAAATAATGGTTTTTAAAAACAAATGTTTTTGATTGATTTTCCTTTAATAATTAAGCCGGAAAGTGAAAATGTTTTTGTTCTCATTATATTAAACTAGATTTCAATGGCCTTTTAACCACTGAAACCTACCTCATAGAACTGAAGATTTCAGATGTTTTTTTTTGTATCGGCGGTGGAAAAAGTAGTGATAAAAAAATTGAATGTTTTGATGGCGAAAAAATGCATTAAGTTTATTCAATTGTAACTATAAAGAAAATAAATGATTGCATGATGAAAGCTTTGGAGTAGTCATTTTTTCAAAAGGCGGCGACATAAGCCGAAAACTTTTTGTCATAATCGGAAACAAAATGGACCTCGAAAGCCGAGTTCCTCTCTCGGAAATCGAAAAATTCTGCGACGACTGTGCACAGAAACCGCTGATGTTTTTGACGTCGTGCAAGAGCGGAGAAAAGGTTGAGGACGCCTTTCATGACATCGCCAAGGAGTGTATTCGGAAAGGCCTTGGCCGAGACGCGAACAATGTTGGGAAAAGTACAAAGGAGATTAGTCCAGAGTCAGACCCGAATCCGAATTCGAGTTCTTCTGATGGGGGCTGTGGATGTTGAAATACCCATAGTTTACTCAAACTAAATTAGAAATATATTTACTGCAACTGATTTTTTTTCATTTTCTTGACGTTTTTAAATTTTCAATGAAAGAAGTAAAGACACTTATTTCACTGTAGTGGTATTTTTTTCAGGAAATAGGCTTAATAATTGTTCATGTTCAAATTTGATTTTCGCGGTTTGGTTTTTATTTTTGATTTATTTTCAAGTTCAATTAAAAATAATATGCTACAAAAAGTTACGCTCTCAAACAGCGAAAGTTCAAATGGCGCAAAAAAGGCCAAGAAGTTTAGTTTCGAAGGTGCAGTAAGTTTTCTTAAGTTGGGTTAGCTTGATCTAAGAAGTGTCAATCGTATCAGAATCTTGAACTTCCAAGAACTTTAGGGACATCTATGATTTTGTTCTTAAATTAATCAGTCGTTTTTTGGGCAGTTTTCTTGAGTTCAGTGAAACTTTCCCAGCTGCCTGCTGGCTACGCTCAAAGTTCTGAATTATTAAAATTTTAATTAAAAGACGTCATGTTTTGTTTTTCTTTTTCTTGTTTAATCTTTGTTACCATTTAAAGAAATGTTTTAATATATATCGCGCTAAAAAAAAAACAGAAGAATGGCGTGATATCTACGTTTAGAGAGTGTTTTTGACTGTTCAGTTTCTCAATTATTCTCTAACGGTAATCGGAAGTGAATTTCACTGGTAGATTTCACCGAAATAAATTTATTGAATTATGAAGGAAATCTAAAAGAATTTAATAAGGTGAACTCTAATTTTGAATTCATTTTTGAATAAATAAAAAAAAACGGAAAGCTTTTTGAAATTCATAATTGCAATTACTCTAAAAAAATTTGCAGATACTGCACGGAATGTGTATACTAATTAGACTTTGTCTGAATATTTCAGAAAATCAATTTCAACAGGTTTTCTATTCATACATTTTAATTGTTTTTTCTACATAAAGCTCTAAAATGATGCTGGCGACCGAAATTGTTAGCTGGAGTCATCTTGTTAATAAGAAAAGAAATAAAAATGGCACAAAAAGCATAAAAAATATATCCGAGATGATGTTCAAAGCGTGATAACTTGCACTATATTAAAATGGTCAAAATGTTTTTAAAAAAGCACGGTTCAATCAAATGGCACAAAAACGAAATAAAAAAAAACAAAATAAAAAAGAAATAAAAATGGCACAAAAACAGCACAAAAAAGCATAAAAAATATATCCGAGATGGTGTTCAAAGCGTGATAACTTGCACTATATTAAAATGGTCAAAATTTTTTTTATAAAAAGCACGGTTCAATCAAATGGCACAAAAACGAAATAAAAAAACGAAATAAAAAAGAAATAAAAATGGCACAAAAACAGCACAAAAAAGCATAAAAAATATATCCGAGATGGTGTTCAAAGCGTGATAACTTGCACTATATTAAAATGGTCAAAATTTTTTTTTAAAAAGTACGGTACAGACAAATTTTTAAAAATACTTTTGAGCTTTTGTAAATTTCTAAGCAATTAAAATAAGACTGCTCGCCGCTTTATTCGCTCGAAATATGACGAAAAATCAACATTTTAAACCGGTTTTTCTGGACACTGAGAAAATTTAAGATTGGTTCAAATCACGACTGTAAGCGCTTTAATATGATAAACCACTCAACCCAGTCCGATGATTTTTTGTGGTATCTGATTTTGCGAGGAAAACAAAAAGAAAAAAGAAAAAACTAAAATACACACCTATAAAAAGTTCCTCTCCGCATTTTCAATGGTCGGAACAAAAACTTAAAAAAACTAAAACACGCCCGAATACAAAGTTCTTTGCCATTTTCAGTAGTCGGAACAAAAAAGACAAATAGCAAAGAGTCAAAGTTTGCTGAATTTTTCAGTAATTTTTGTGGAGTTTATTCTTAATATTTCACCAAAGTGTTATTTTATTTGATTTTTTTTTTCACAAATCATTGACGAAAATTAATTAGAAAGCACCAGTGATGCTTTATGAATTTGTACCATGTACTATATTAAGAATCAAATTATGGAGCAGAATCTTCACATGGTTAAAAAAAGTCCAGCCAATAAGACATCACCGATTTGCAAGTTCAAATTATCGTTTAGTCAGCGTAGGGAAACTTCTTGAGGTAGGCTGGTACTTAAACAAAATTTTCATTTCAATTGTGATTTTAATTATATACTATTTCAGCGATCGTTTTTGCAGTTAGAAGGGGGGGTTGAGAAATTAGACGATAAGCAAATTAGACGGAAGTACTTAAAAGGAAATTAGACGATTTTCCGAAACTGTAATTGTGAGAAATTAGACAAAAGTGAGAGAGATTAAAATTGTTTGCAGACAAATTGGGTGAGAAAAATAAAGTTGTTTGCAGACAACAGTTAATTTTCGGTTGCCAAAAATTTTACAACTCACTCATGTATAATTTATTCAATTCAAAATTCTCCTGTAATTTTCGGATTTGACATTTTGTGTTCATTCAAACTTATTGTTTTGATAGGTATTGACATTTTATGTTCTTTTTCTATTTGTGAAACTTGACTCTTAAGAAAAAATGTTGTTGGCCTTTTCCTTTGCATTGCTTCTTTGTCTAAAATGCCAGATCTGTGAAAAATAAATTACGTCTAATTTCGTTTTTGTAGCATCCGTCTAATTTTTTTATCGTCTAACTTCCTGGACCCCAGTTAAAAGAAAACAATTGTCTGATTTTCCTTTGTGAAATGATCAAGCTCAAAATTTGTTTAAATTGTTTTTTTCCCAATTTTGAAACATTTACCGAATGATCAGTGCTTAATGCGGTATGTTTTTTTTTCCAGAAAAACAATGTTGGACTGTTTTTTCACAATATCTTTTACAAAAAAATGATGTCCAAAACTAAGACTAATAAAATTCAAAAATAAAACAAATGGATAACTGGAAAAGGATAGTGTATAAATTGTTTCACAAAGCAGTTAAACCGACTGCTGAACTATTTTATGCGCGGTTCCAATAACTTATCTATCAGTTCAGGGCGTAAGCATGAATTACGTAAGTGCCTCAAAAGGTTTTGGTATTAAAACCAGCGAAAATTGAATTGAGACAAGCTACTTTGTGTCACTAAATCTATAAATGCTTGATATTATTATACAGGTCTGGATTTTGGCTGTTGAGACATAGAAAAAAAATGTCGAGTCAATCGTGATGATTTTTACACAAAAAAACTTACCAGTTTTTTTAATGGGTGCAATAAATTTACGAGTGAAAAATAATGGTCAACTGGATTAATATGACTCAGAAATAATTACTACTGGATTGCAGCCAGCTGAATTTATTGATCTAAGTTGCGTGTTAATTGTTGCAGATTTTTCTTCCAACATTTCAAGAAAGTGACGGAATAGTTGTGCTCGGGATGGTTTTTATTTCTCCGGACAAATTTCAAATTTTCAGATTAATTATTTTTGACAGAATTTGTTATATTATCCAAAATATATTGTTGTCCTTGACTCAAAAAAATTCACCCGTGTTCAATTTTCTTTAAGTCATTGGAGTTTGAAATTTGCCATTTTGACCAATTTGGGTCAATAAACGCGCGATATACTTCCAGCTAATGAGGCGTAAGCGGCAATTTAATGTGTTTAGAAATTATATAAAATTAGTTGAAGCTAGCTATTTGTCTTAATTGCTAAGTTGAAAGGAGCAAAATTTTGTACCTAAAATGGCGTAGGGGATGTTTTAAGAAATGATTTTTTTCCTCATTTTTTGAAAACTTTATCATTTTTTTGGAGTGAATACTGCTCCATATGCCTTAAAATTAAGTCGAAACATCCAGGGCTTTATGTTGCCTTTTTTTCAAAAGTTTTAACAACCTTGTCTTGAGACATCTTCAGAGAGAGTTGGAATACTTAAAACTGGTTTTATTATTGGCTTAACTGCAGAATTATAATCCGCTTTTTTCAAACTCAAACCCCTCCTCGTGTAAGTACTGCCAAAAACTGTTAGTTGTAAATACAGCCGAAATTTTTTAAAATAAAAAATCATTCCAAAGTAAAACTAAAACTAATTGGTCGAACTAATTGATTCTAAATTTTGAACAAGACTGCTCGTATCAGGGCTAAACCCTGAATGTTCCGACTGCCTCTTGAGGTCTATGGAGCAGTAATATCATGAAAACATTAAATATAATAAATGAAAATGATTTTTTTTTAATTTTAGATTTTTGGTGAAAACCACACCCCCAGACGCCATATAAAGTACAAAGTGATATATTTTGCTCCTAGTACCATATCATTTATTGCAAATAAGCTTTCTTCAACCAATTTGGAACGATTTCTATGACGGATTAAATCTGCGCTTACGCGTTTATAGCGCGACTATATATCGCGCGTTCAATGTCCCAAAATGGCAATCTTTAAACCCCATAACTTTACAAAAATGATAACGGTTGGAGTATCCTTTCAAATTTAGGCTCAGGACAACAAAAATTTTTGATTGACTTTAAAAATTCCTTCAAAAATGGCCAGATAAATTTGTCTGAAGAAAAAAAGCCCACCCATAGCACCATGTTTCGTTATTTTTGTCAAAAAAGTCGGAACAATAAAGCTATTAGTTTTCAATTAATGTATAATAAATGCGGCGAAATAATTGGGCTCCTAATTTTTCCAAATTGAATTGTGACAAGCTACTAAAAAATAAGTTTAAAGTCGAGAAATTAGTATCAATTTGTAAAAAAAAAATTGCGTTGGGACAAAGCATATACTTTGATTTTTTTTTTTTTGAAAAAATTGCCTTTTTGGCTACTCAAACAATTTTGCAAACAAAAACTAAAAGCTTTATCATTAATTTGAAAAACTATTTGAAACAACTAAAAGATCAGTGGGAACATGAGCTCTGCGTAAATCATGAACTGTGGCTTTCTTTTACTAATGTTTATCTGTGGAATTCCAACCACAGTCTAAACTTTTTATTGGTGGTCAATAACTTGAAGTTACAAGACTGCTCGTATCAAGACTGCTCCATATATTTTGTGCTATTAAAGCGTGAGAGGTGAAATATATCGTTCTAAAATGATCGTTTTTAATGCTTTACCAGGCCCAAAATATATCACTTTGTACTTGAATTCCAATCACGGTCTCAAAATTTTATTTAAGTGGTCAATATTTTGAAGATGCAAGACTGCTCGTATCATGGCGAAGTCCTTCTTGTTTCGTCTGCCGTTTAGTTTAGGTGAAAAGTTTTTTTTTGTCCAAAAAAGGCTAGGTCATTTTTAAAATGCAAACATTGCATAGCGTTCAGGGGTAAATAAAAAAAGCAAGACAAAAATCAATGTTTGCATTTTTAAAATGTTTCAGCTCTTTTTTGACAAAAAAAAAGAACTTTTTCACCAAAACTAAACGGCAGTCGGAACAAGTACGACTTCGCCATGATACGAGCAGTCTTGTAACTTCAAGTTATTGACCAATTAAAAAATATTGAGACCGTGATTGGATGGAATTCGAGTACAACGTGATATATTTTGGGCCTGGTAAAGCATTAAACAAGATCATTTTGGAACGATATATTTCGCCTCTCACGCTTTAATAGCACAAAATATATGGCGCCTTTTTTTATTTAAAAAAAGAGGCCATATATAGAAATTTTAAATCTCCATAATGTTACGGAAAATTCAAGTTAGAACTTTTTGGACAAGGCTTTTTGCAGTGTTTTGAGTGAGCTGAATTTTTCTGACTCGGGGGGCATTAGTTCGAGAAATATGTTGGAAAACATTTTTTCTAGATTTTAAAGCACTGATCAAAAGTTTTGGTTAAATGCTTGTTAAAATTTCTCACTTTTCTGCAAGTTCCAAATGACACCCAAACCGAGTAAAATGGCAAAAGAAGAAATGGCATTTTTTTAACTAACAAAAATACAATTTTAAAAAATCTTTTAAGAACTTGGTCATTTTTGGTTGTCGAGAATTAATTAGGAAAAATCTCAATGAGTGATTGTTTTTGTATCTATTTTCTAGTTGTATCTTTTTTGCTGCACATAAACAGCTCCTGAAATGCAGATTGAACGGGTTCTGAGATTTTTTTAAAGATATTCTTTAGAAATTTCCATAATCTTCAAATCAGAGTCGTAATGCTGATGGCCAAAAGTTTTGATCATTTCAGTCTATGGCAGCATGGGTGATTCATTTGATGAGATCAAGCGGAACAACAGCAGTGCTATGGGTCAGCAGAACCCCACCCTTTCACCTTATCCCTCGGGTGGGGGTGGGGGCGGGTGCTACATTTCTTCACCCTCCTCTAGTGCGGTCCCAATCGCAGCCCCGTCCGCACAATACTTTACGCAACATAGCACCCCCTTTTTCTCTTCTTCGTCCCCCTACAGCACTGCTGTTCTGTCACGTGGCACCCCCACCCATTTCTCAAACACTGACTCATACACTCTCTCAAGCTCGAACCTGACATACCCCCCTAATCACTACCCACAAAGTCCTTTCAGTCCCCCACCCGGAATAGCCAACCGGTCAGGACTCGGCAGGTCCCCCCACGCCGTCAGTAGTTACCACAGCGGAATTGGGACAGGAGGGACTTTAAGTGGTATGGAGCTGAAGGACGTTTTGAACTCCACCACTTGCATGTTGCAGACTGCGCTTTCGAACCTGAACGAAGCCATTGGCCACGAGCACTCCACCGCTTCTCTGCCTAGAAAGGGTTAGTCACGACGAACTGTTGGCTAATTATGATCAAAAATCATACAGATCGCGTCAACTTTAAATTTATTATTTCTATACCTAACAAAACTTCTATACTTAGTTTAAAAAATCAAAACCAAGCTATGATTTTAATATCAATTTAAAGTTTTTTACCAAGTAAGAACTCGTCGGAATTATTACGGCGTCATAAATTAGTAAGCTTTTCCACAAAAGATCTTTGCAAAAAAAAAACATTTTGTAACTAGCAGATTCAAGTTTAAATTTTGAGCTTGACGCCTTCTGCCCCTGTTTAACTATAACATCAGTTTATGGTTGTTATCAGCCTCAGGTAATACAACCATACACCGTTTTTGTGCACATTTGATTTGCACATCCAACCGTTTTTTTTTTTCATAATTGACTGTCTTTCTTATTTGAGCTTTTTATGCACGTCTTAACCCAATTCTCTAGTGTCCGTTCTAATTAAATATTATTGTAAAAAAACAGAAGAGAAAATTGTCTGTCTGACGCAAAAAAAAGTCATAGTTCTATTGAATTTGCATTGAATTCATTTACCGTACAATAAAAAAAATGACGAAGCATTTGTTTTTACTAAAAGCTTACCAAAATGAAAATGGCGTGAATTATGACTTCCGTTCTCCAGGCGTCTGTCATTCATAACCCATGTTTCTCCATACATGATTTTGAAAAACAAATTGAAAATATTTGTTTCTCTAAAGAAAATGATGAAAATCTGATTTTGTTTCAGGGGCCCGTAAATTCGGTCGATCGAATTGATTTTTCGAGCCCTCCCAAATCTTTTTAAAGATCTTATTTTCACCAATTTTCTGCGCTGTAACAGAATTTTTGAAACCACAGGCCAAAAAAGGCGTTTGCAGGCTTTTTGGAAGGTTATGATCAAAGAATTGCTATTAACTGCACTGTTGCAGAAAACTGTGCACTCATCTTCAATAAGTTGTCTTTCTCTTAACATAAATACCAAAAACACCTTAAAATTTTTTTTTCAAGTTGCATCTATAGATGGAACAATGACGGGCCGTGATTTATTCCGATCTCGTACTGTGACCCCACAAACCCACAGCACTGAGTCAGATCCGACCAACCCGAGCAGTCAAAGCCAGAACTCCCTTCCGGTGATCCGGATGCACACGGGTGAAGAGGACGGCGGAATCTTATCAATCCGAGTTCCCCTCACGGACAAAACAGTCGGAAGTTACGACTCACCTGCCACCGGATCCAGTCGGAGGGTTCGTGTAACTGGGTCGCATCCGGATATCATCGGGAGGATTCCGAGGTACGGTGACATGGATCAGTCAACATCGTCGTCAACGGAACCCTCTCTGTCGTTAGAAGACGACTCCGTAATCCACAGTGTGGCGCGGCGCAAAGTGCGACCACTTATCAGAAGTAAACAAATCATCACAGAAGGTAATGGAAAATTCTGTTTTTGTTAGTATATTTTCAAGAAGTTTTTTAAATTAAGAAGCCGTATTTTTTTGAAAATTCTAAGCAGTACTTTGATTTTTTCTAGGAATAAATCTTATTTTCCGTAGACCTCAATTTTTTATGCTTCAAATTGCTTTAATATTGTCTTGAACTATTTTTATCTAGAGGAGCACCAAACTTCTTGTCCCATATCGAGCAGCTTTGTTGTACCCATTGTGGGTATGCCACCATCCCCATTGGTCAACACAGCGGTTGCTCTTAACCAATCAGGAAAGACAACTACCGAATGTGCAAGCCAACCAAGCCC
Source organism: Symsagittifera roscoffensis (assembly GCF_963678635.1). NCBI lineage: Eukaryota > Metazoa > Xenacoelomorpha > Acoela > Convolutidae > Symsagittifera > Symsagittifera roscoffensis. Next base: position 31,723,847 of record NC_087062.1, read on the forward strand.
CGCCAATTCCGCACTCCCCAATCAATACTCAAAATCACCACCTTTGCCTACAAAAACAACAGAGAGCACAATCAATGGCTTATATTCACAGCCGTGCGAAACTAGTGCACTCATCGTGCAATCTGAGTGCACGGAAATTGCTGTGCAAGTACACGATGAGCCTGCTCGCGGGCCGAGATTGAGACCAATCACACTCCCGGCGGTCATTGTGGAGCCGGAGATTGTGATTAATCCAGGCACCCCGACGCCTGATGACCAGGACAGCGACTTGGAATATAAGTGGTGGAGTTCCTTGCAACAGGATTCAATAGATGATCCTCATTACTTTGTCAGGTAGTCTTTATTTTGAACTGAGCAGTTGCTTAATTGCCACATAAATAATATTGTCAAAGGTATAAAATTTGAAAGATTTTAAGAAACCGTTTTTTGTTAGAAGACAAGTTAAATTAACAATTGAACTTAAAAGTTTGACTAGTTTTGCTTTCCTTGAAGAAAATAAAGATGTTTTGATGCTTGACTAAAAGAATAACTGCTTGTTCAAAGAGGTCCAAATTGTTTAAATGAATTCTATTTTTCAACCGTCTTGTTTTCGTTTTGTAAATTAAAAACATTTATATATTTTTTGAAACGTCTTGTTTTTTTAGGCTCAGAAGGATTTTGAAAATAGCTCGACCAATTTGAGCTGTTTATTTACTGAATTCACTGAGTGCTAACATCATAACTTTCATTATTCATGAAGTCTTCTCGCGGGCAAGTTTGAAGTGAAGTTTTGATGTGGGCATTGATGTTTTTCAGCCTTGCGGATATGACCGGTGCTCCACATTCTAATCACACTACGATAGAAGAAGAAGAAAGTGCCAGCCACGATATCTTGTCTTCTAGAAGAGGAAGTAACAATTTAACCGAAGGCATCGATCTTGAATCCATGGAATCGGACATGTTGGATCCCGCTACAGACATCGACGAGATCCTTAAGAAAGCAGCCTCGTCTTTGACATCCTCCCGCAACAGTCAGACTTCAGAAGAGTCGCCTAGGAGGTGCAGCGAGGAGGAGACAAGTCTAGGAGGAGTGGGAGGAGTGAAGAGTCGTCATCAATCGATAAGCTCGGGGCCGTCTGGAGTTCAGAGAAAAAACAGCATCGGAATACAGGTAATCAGAGAAAACTAACAAAACGTTCTGTATTGGGAAAGGGCTATAATGATAAAAAATTGATCACTAAAATCAAAATTACACTTTTTAAATAATTCAGTTTGTTTGCAAAGCGTACAAAAATTATACATATAAAAAATCCTAAAAATGACTTTGAAATTTTTGGCTGAGCATTGTTCTTCGAACAAAAAAAAATTAAAATAGCGCGGCGAAAATTCACAGGAAGAAAGTGCCTTAAGTATAACTAATCCGCGATTCTCAGAAATAATAATAATATTACATGCGTAGGTTCCCCACAGGCGTTCTCATCGGGGAAGCGGGATCCCCCCTCAACTGAGCGTAGACAGTGGCGGCAGTAGTGTATGTGTGAGCGAAGAAGGCCCCCGGCGTTTGGGGAGAAGAAGGGGGGACTATTGGAAGTGGGAGTGGGAGTGGGAGTGGGAGTGGCAATGGGGCGGGGGGTTGCAAAATGGGCAGAATGTTGAATCAGTTCAACTTGGGGCAGACACTAGACTCTTCTCTCTCGGATTCGATTGCGACTTCAATGGAGTCGGACTTGAACAGTGGCCAAGGTACAAAAGGGTTTCAGCGAAGAGATAATCAGTTCATGGAGATTTTTTTCCATTGATTATGATCTTCTCTAATGGTAACAATCAACTGAATTGAAAAAAAAACGGTAGAATTTCATTGTCAGTTCATACTTTTTGATTTATTTTCATAAAAACGCACAAATCGACCTTAATCATGGACTTTTAACACTTAGACTGCTCTAATTGAAGAGTTTTAATTGTTTTCAGAGTCACAAACTGCTTCGTTCATGGAATGAAACATTAAGATTAAGTAAATTTTCATTCTAGGTTCTAACAAACGTAACTCTCTGTCGGCATTCAGTAGACAGAACACAGTCAATTCGGACGTTGACCTCGTCATGTTCTCGTCTCGGCTCTCAAGGCAGAATTCAGAGAACTCCTCTGGGGGTCTGTCTCTGGGAGCCCACGCGGGAGGAGCATCGGGAGGCATGCAGGGATCCCAGAATAGTCTGAGATCAGCCGCCTTTTCCCCTATCATTCCAGAGGAGTTGGATGGACCCAGTGACAACCAGCTTTTGGTAAACTTTGTTACAACCCAATTTTAGATTGAACATATTTTTTTTTATGCTCCGCAGGGAAAAAGATGCAATTAAGTTAACAGTGCAAAAACACAAAAAACGAACATAGTATCGAAATTTGATCACGTGTCTACAATTTTTAGGAAAAACTCAACAACAAATATTCGAGTGATTTCTGCCTCTGCTATTGTAGAAATGAACTAGAAATCTAGTTAAAAATGAAGAAGTTGTAGAAATCTAGTTTAAAATACTCTATTAAAAATAAAAGTTTTTTAACGGGATAAATGAACTTTGAGCTGGTTTGTGTGTAGCAAGCTGAGCGAAAAGAGTTGACACACCGAATCAAGCCTAGTAGCGGTCGCCGGAAGTTACGACAAAGCGACCGATTCAGCAGTGTAGACACCCCTAGCATTACCATCACAAATGCAATGGAGGTGTCTCCCACCGAAGAGCTACACCAGACATTGCACGAAGCCCAAACGGGAGATGAGAAGGATAAACTTATACCAGGGTCCACTGTAGCACATCGGAACAAACGATACCTTACACACGGATACTCTCTCGACTGATATTCTCATTAATTCTATATAGAACTCAGTCTGATTAAATATTGATCTCATGTTCCTATGAATTTTGAGTATTAAATTAGTTTTTATTGCTTTTACTGCTTGGGAGAGGGGATGGTGGGGGGGGGGGGGGGGGGGGGGGGTTGGGGGGAGGGGGTGTGGGGGTGTTATGCATTGGCGAAGGTATAAAAAAATGATATTGTCTTCTACTTAATGCTGTTTAAATAAATCGTATAACTCATTAATACAAAGTGTCTTATGATAGGTAATTTCAGTTTTATGAAAAATTTAATGCGCAGCTGCTTTTTTCAAAATTTTGCGTCGTCATTTTTATTTCTAGTTCGTCTAATTTCAAAATGGATTTCTGAGAACTTCTACTGTATAGTCCTTTGAACACTCGTGCTTCTCAAGATATCACTTTCAATTTTATTCTTTCTTCAATTACCCGTTCTTGGAATATCAAATCTATTTAATTAATACTATTTTTTGCCTTGTTTTCGAGCACAAATAGACAGTTTTGGTCTGCGCTAAAATTAGTGATTTCAGTTTGTACTTTAGAAGAAAATTTTAGGTTTGTCAGATCAATATTTAGTTCAGTGAAATTAAGTCTGAAACTTTTCTCGGAAAAAAATGTGCTTTGTCTAATCTAAAAAAGTATTGTCTTAATATTTTCCGGTTATTGCCGAATACATTTAGCATTTAAACTCATGATGAAATTACAACGATTCAGAAGGCATTGAAACTCATATTTTTGAAGTTCTTGGGAAGAAAAAACGAAAACTGGATAAAATTGCTGCGGTACTCCGTGATGAATTGAAAAAAAAACTTATGCTGTTCCTTTCCTTCGTGGATAACTTATCGTAACTTAAATGTTGATGAAAAATTCTGCGGAGCAGCGGTCTCCTCGATGAATTCAATAGCTCAAAGGCTATTTTTTTTCTTAATGGTTATTTTTTTAGTCAAATATTCGAATGCATATTTTTATTAAGTTCTTAATTGTTGTTTTAAAAAAAGCATTAGAACTCACAAAAAC
>NC_087062.1:31727903-31751266 GCF_963678635.1 Symsagittifera roscoffensis
TTCAATTTAGACCTCATAAAACTGAGAATGAGCTTAATTTAAACTTGATACAATAAATTCCAAAAATAGAGATCGAAACAAGAGATCGGAAAAAGATGCAATTAAGTTAACAGTGCAAAAACACAAAAAACGAACATAGTATCGAAATTTGATCACGTGTCTACAATTTTTAGGAAAAACTCAACAACAAATAATCGAGCTATTTCTGCCTGTGCTATTGTAGAAATGAACTAGAAATCTAGTTAAAAATGAAGAAAATGTAGAAATCTAGTTTAAAAATACTCTATTAAAAATGAAAAAAATTTTAATGAGATAAATGAACTTTTACCTGGTTTGTAAGTAGAAAGCTGAGCGAAAAGAGTTGAGTCACCGAATCAAGCCTAGTAGCGGTCGCCGGAAGTTACGACAAAGCGACCGATTCAGCAGTGTAGACTCCCTAGCATTATCATCACAATTACCATGGAGGTGTCTCCTACCGAAGAGCTACACCAGACATTGCGCGAAGCCCAAACGGGAGATGAGAAGGATAAACTTATACCAGGGTCCACTGTAGCACATCGGAACAAACGATACCTTACACACGGATACTCGCTCGACTGATATTCTTATTAATTCTATATAGAACTAAGTCTGATTAAATATTGCTCTCATGTTCCTATGAATTTTGAGTATTAAATTAGTTTTTATTACTTTTACTGCTTGGGAGAGGGGATGGTGGGGGGTTTCATTTTTGTCCAAAAACACTTTGGTAACAAATTTGTTCCAGGTAAAATCCAAGAATTTGGGTGCGATAGATGACTTTATTTGGAGATTTGCCATAAAATATAAAGAATTCAATTTCATGCAGTCTTACAAAACAAAAACGTAACCCTTTGTACACGGCAAGAAATCACCTGCTTCGTGTGACTTTCCTTAAACATTAACAATTTCGTTTACTTTTAAATTTCCACTGTAAAAATTGACTCACAAAATGCTCGAAGTTAATTGAGTTTTTTTAACCTGATGGACCATCAATTGTTACAAAATGCTGATGCGAGAAAAATTTATCTTGGATTCGATTAACGGTAACTGAACAAGTCAGTCAAAGTCGTCAACCAAATTGAACAATTGACACTTTTCAGTAGGCAGGGTTGGTAATTTAAAATTTCAAACGTCATTACTAATATGATAAACATTTAAAAAACGAAAACAATTTCGGATCGAATTCTGCTTATATTAATGCAACTTTTTCTAACTTTTTTTGAGATCATTATCATAGATCGAATCATTAACGACAGTGTCAGTTTTATCAGCTGCTTGGCTATTCATCTTAGTTTAAGATTGAAATCAAAAGAACGGAATTACAGATTTTTTTTGTTACGATATGAAAACTCAAACTTTCTGAATTCATAAAACTATTATCACACATTTTGACTCAAAAAGTTTTGCACATTGAAATGGAATGGGAAATGTTTTTCCAAAATTATGGAATTTAAGGATTATCAATTTTTTTTGCTACGCAAATGTTTCGATATAGATTTTTTCGATATATTTTCTTTGCTACGCAAATAGATTTTTTCGATATATTGGAACTGTGTTACAAGACTTTCTATCCGTAGTTGAAAATATCAAACTCTTGAGTTTTGTATTTTCTAGGTTTTGTTCGAAAGTGTATTACGCAACGATTGTTTTCATGCAAAAAATCCAGAGTTTGGGTCCAATAGGTGAGTTCATTTGGTGATTTGCCATAAAATGTAAAAGTTCAATTTCATACAGACTTATATTACAAGCACATGGCATGAATTTTTCTGCTTCGTGTGAAGAATCTTATAGTTGAAATTTGACAGATATGAGATTTTTGAAGAATTGTCTGTTTTTTGACAGACTGAGTTGTATATTTTCAAATAAAAAATAGTGTGATTTCGCGCAATGCATTTTTGACATGATAAGTATGTTCCTTTTTCTCTGGAATGGTACGACAATATATTTGCGTTATTATTGAAATGTACGATGATATTTTTACATACTTTGGAAATATTTGACGATAAACCTTAGTTGAATGTCTTCCATTTTTGAGTATTGTTTTTTCGTTTGTTGTGCGAAAACACAATTATCAAGGAGTTTATTCAAAAAATAAAACCCAAACATTGTGAAACAGATCGAAAAAAAATCGTCATAAAAATCAAATATAAACTTCACGCAGATTTATAATATTAAGAAGTAACCATTTGAGAAATTCTGCTTCTTGAGACAAATTTTTCTTGACCTGTATTTTCACAGGTTTAAATTTATTTAGCGAAATACAAATTTTAAGTGTGGTTTCGCGCAAAACAGTCAACTAACTTTTTTCTTTTTTTTTTGTGACTGTAGAGTTTGAGTATGCTGAAAATTTGTGTGCTGAAATTGTTTTTTTTTCAAAAACTTTGTTTGAGCTTAGAAGTAGCTTTGTGAACGTTTTTTTGAATAACTAAAATTGAAGTGTCTGAAAAAAATCAAGAAATGTGCGCAATTTTTCTCAAATTTTTTTGTTTAATTTTTTACATATCTCGCTTTTTTGCATCGGTAATTTTACCTGACTATTTAAATGTGGAATAGACAAAAAGTATTCTTACTCAGAATTATATATTTTTTGTTTGCTTCTGCCATGCGTACCTTACTAATCCACTTATTCAATTCTGTTCACTTAAATATTGAACTATATTCTTTTTTTGAGAAATAAGATCAGAGTGGAAAGTTTTCAGCACCCATCAATCGAGAGCATTAAGCTTTTCAGTATTTTGTTTTTACATTCAGTTCTTAATCAGAAGATAATAATTTTATTCGCAATGCATAGTTAGTCTTGCTATATTTCACAGCTAAAAATTTCAATACCTCCTTCAAGTAAACCCAAATCACTCTTCTATAGTTTATGAGTTAAACTGTTCTTTCAATCCATGTGAGTTTTTCATATTATCATGTTTGTCGTACCATGTATGAGTCACCAGTCGTCGCCCTTCAGATTGGCTTCCACAAACTTCACCTGGAAGTATAGTCAAAAGCGTGCAATAGGATGGTTGGAAAATAGTTTCGGCAAGGCGGTTTTTGTTCATTAATTGTTGCTTTCGCTCTTCCTACACACACCCATAAGAAAAAAATTTGAATTCTTACGAAGAATTATCGCATCAGGGAGAAGCGTTGATTGAATGTTCCTACTGTCTTTTAATGTCAATGGAGTAGTGTTTATTTAAGTTAAGTCAATGGAGTAGTGTTTATAGAAAAGTGTTAAGTTTTTTTAAAAAAAATGAAAAAAAAAATCTTAATTTTTTTCGACGATTTTTTTTCTGAAAATTATCCCACACTCAATTTATGAAACTCAAAGTGATATATTTTGCATATAGCAAAGTATTGAATACACCAAATAGCGTGCCTCAATTCAATTTGGAACAACTTGGAAGACAGGTTCAATCTCCTCTTGCGCGTCAATAATACGAAATAGATAGAGCGTTATTTGTCCCAAATTGGTCAAATTGACAATTTTTAAACTCTCATTACTTTACAAAACTAATCACAGGTAAAGTACTTTTTGAAATTTGACCTCAAGACAAAAATAGTTTTCGGAATGTTTAAAAAAATTGTCAAAAGCTGCTAGTTAGAGAGTCAAAATTTGTCTGGAGAAAAAAAACCACCCCGAGCAATAGCACAAATAAAAATAACTTGAATTCTGAACAAAATCCATTATAACAGTTTAGTAGCAAATGTTTTTCTTTATACAATTGGTACTAAATTTCACTTTTTGTCTAATTTTAACCGAAGTTAGATATTGGTCAGAAGAGCAAAAGCAACTAAAAATAATATAAATTACTAATGCTTTAACGTAACTTTATTACTAATGGTACCTTCTTGGCCAGTCGTTGTTTTTTCTCCCGCCAGAAGGAGACGCAGACTTGAGAGGTGGTGACGAAGACGAGGAAAGCCACGAAACAACCCGCGAAGATCACCACCAGAACTGCATTCCGCAACATCCACGTCTTATCCCTAGAGAGAACTTTTGTAGATTCTGGTTATTAACTTGTTTTTTTTTCAAATCTGTGACCAGAAAACTGGCAAACTACAAAAACAGGGAGCTTTTCAGCAAACACCACACTTGGTAACTGACTTTCTCGAGGTCTATTTTATTGATAGGGGGTTTTGAAGTTTAAAATTGCGTGTCAAACAAACCAGGCAAGAATTCTTTTATGTTTTGTATGCGCGAAGGCTTTTTATAGGATGACTCAATCTGCATTTTTTTTAAAACGAGGCACTCTTAGCCTTATTTTTCTAGACCACGATATCATAACTCACACGTTGGAAGGCGGCACATCTAAAGAAAAAATTTGTTGAAAATTGCAAGCTGAAATAAAATGATAAAACGATATTGATTTTTTTTAGTCTGAAATGAAAACATCCAGTTGATATAGTCCAGCAGCAAGTTGCTATAGTTTTATCAAATGAGGTTAATAATTAAGGTATCTGCGAATCGCAAAGGATATATGAAAAGCTATCAGGCCTGTCAGAGCAATATGTCTTTGAAGGTTCCGAAATCATTTTTGCTATAGAGAAAACCGTTAAGCTATTGTGACAAAATATATGATAGAAGTATAGTTGGTATGTGTAGAGATTGTAATTTATGAACTGAGTTGACGAACCGACTATGACCTCCAACCGGAGAAAGACGGGACACTGACGGAGGAGATTGTTTGTGACCTGCCACGCGATGTAGCGACTCACGCTTCGACTCTCTGTCTCCCCCTCTCCCTCCCCTTCCCCTACTTCCTCCCCAGGGGGTCCAGTGATATTGAGGAGGAATCGAACGAAGACGGCGTCCACTCCGAATCCCTTGTCCACGAACTCTACCACTCGACAGTGTGTGGAAGTGTTGGGGTAAATTACCGCCTCTGTTACCTGAAAATTACCCAATCGGTCAAAACTTTAAGCTGTTTGTAACAGATAAATTAAAAACACTCTCAGCGGCACGAAGTGGATTAACTAAAGTTTCATGGGAGAAAATTAAAATTATCAGGTCTATGCATATACACATAATTAAATTAGAACAGTCCTCCACTTTCTTAAAATTTTGTATTAACATTTGGTTATATCAGTCTTTATTTGAAAATGTTAATTTCAACGCCATAGTTTATATAAGCTTCCCTCCTGTTCGATCTTGGCGATGGCCTTCTGGCTTTTGGCGGAGTGCAGGTCCTCGTACCACACTCCAAAAGGGGAGAAGCGCTCGTTCAGCTTACCCTCCAGCTCCATCTGATACCACAACACTTCACCTATGAACAGGGATTGATCAAACAAAAATCAAAGGGGCTATGATCACAATGACTAACGGACTGAATGCGCGAAACATGTTGCAGTTTGGCCAATCATATTTCAGAAATCTAAAAAATAAGCCGGAAAACATCAAATTTGAAAAATTGAAGAATTTTGATGGGATGAAAGTTTTGGCGCATTCGCTCTTTCTGTCATTAGAAAATTTCCTATACAGGCTATTTTCATGAAAAAAGGAGGAAAAGGACATTTTGCGCGAAAACTTTCAAGCTTCCAGCCTTCCTTAAACTGTCCAGAACTGATTGACTTTCACTCTTATTTAATTCAAAATATCCAGGGGTTCCAAGAAAAATAAAGACTCATTTTCATTGTCACCGAATCACACAAGCTCTCGAAATTCTAAAAAAAAAATTGCGTATCATACAATTCCGTGCAAAATAAAAATGTTAATTTTAAAATTTTATACAATTCCATGGACAAAAATGTATGAAAATGTCATGACAAGTATTTTTCTATACTACGAATTGTACGATAAAAATATCTTATACTATGGAACTGTTTTATAAACCTTAGTTGAGTTTCTTAAAATTTCCGAGTATTGGTTTTTTTCTGCGTTGTGTCAAAAAACACAAAACCCAATCATTTTTTTCATAAAAGAAATACAGTATTTTAATGTAATAGATAAAGGGCTTTTAGAGATTTGCCATTTAATTTCAAAAATTCAAAAAAACTAGGTTTCAAGGAGATCAATAATATAAAAACGTTACCATTTGTACATTGCTTAAGCTTCTTGATAAAAATCTGATATTGAAAAACAGAGAGACAAAAAAATTTAGACAGATTTAAAATTATCTTCCCAAAAACAAAAAAATGTGGCTTTGTGCATAGCGCTCATTCCTTTTTATCGCGTATGTGAAGAAACTGCATCTGGACTACGTCTTGGACAAAAGGTTACAATTTTGTTTGCAGAAGTTACTTCTTTCCAAAAATAGTATGTTTGAGCTTAGAAATAATTTCACGACAAAAATATGAACGAAAATTTGTTTTCCTCAAGTTCAAAGTACTATTTTACATGGAAAAAGGCTAAGAATTTTGGAAATTTGACGTTTTGACACTCAAATTGCTCTAAGAAATCTTTGTTTGAAAGTCATTCAAAATTACCAGAAAACAATGTTTCTGAATGGCTTCTGGAAAATATTTTAGGTCTAAAATCTATCATTCAATATTCATTGGGATATTATATGTCAATTTGACAATTGATAACTATCTTAGACGACTTCAACTTTTCATATGAAATCAGGCAAACTCCGGGAAAGAAGGTGAAACTTAAATCGCATCAAATACAAAATGGAAAAAAAAGTAAAGCTGAAATAACTTTCACGTGCAACCAACGAATTGAAACAACTCAAATTACATTTAAATACAAGGGCTCAGTACATTGTCTAAACTAGGAAAGAATACACCATTTGTTCTTTCTATGGGATGGTGAAGAATTTTTTCCCCCGATTAATGAAATACTTTTTGATGACCAGGAAGCTTCATGACCGTTCAACACATTAAAAAAAAAATTGTAGAAAACTTTATTTAACTGATGCTAATTTTCTGTTCCATAAAATTTTTCGGGTTTTACCCGGTTTCATGATGTTTCCTAAAAACCTGTAACATCAATTCATATTGGCTTTGTGCAATTCGGTCAATTTAAAATTCGGTCAATTTAAAACAAATCAATAACTTTTTGAAAATCCGCCCTCTTCGAAAAATTCGAGATCCACCCCTGCTAGGCACCATAGGGGGAGAGTTAAGAAGATCCCTTCTTTTGTTTAGCCTCCTTTTGTTTTTTTTTGTTTAGAAAACAAGTAGTTTTGTGTTTTTTATACATCTGAAGGTTCAAAGGGTGTGCACTCACTTCTCAAAATTGTATACTCACCGTGAATACTGCCGACGCTAAGCAAGAAAAAGCCTAAAGTTGCATACATTTTTTTCTGCACAAAGTCTGAATTTTGAAAACGTTGGAAATTTTGTTTAGAAGTACACGCTGAATATGCAAAGAGACGCACAAAAACTGAATCGGAACCAAAAGCAGATGCATTTAAATTTTCTAAATGTTTGAGAACACCGGTCATCTGAAGTAGACGGAAATAACGAAGACTTCGTTCAGAATCTTGGGAAAAAACAATTTGAAATGATATTAGATGAAAGTCTGTCAGACTGAATGCAGAACTCTATCTGGCAATCCTGAGAACCGCTAAAATGATATATATTTTTTATAATACAAAGTGGAAACTGAAATACCCGCCTCTTATCTGAAAATGCCACAACCGCAGATGTCCTAGGAATAAGTAAAAACGAAAAAAAAAGAAAAAGTTGAAGAAAAAGTAAAAAGAAGAAAATGAAAAACGGAAACAATATTAGAAAATATTTTATCCCGCCTCCGAAATATCTATGTAAAGATCCTCTACCCCGCTTGTAATTTTTAAAAAAATCGCTTATCACGGCGTAACGAGTACTCGTTTCTGATTGGCTAGTTTTCAAATTACGCAGTTAACATCCCCCGCCCATAGAAACGCTTTATATGCGAATGTTAGTGCAATCCGTGATTTTTGATTTGAATTTGATTGCTCACTGCAGGGGTGGGCCTAAGATTATTGCGAGGGGAAGTGGTTTTCCATGAAAAAACTGGAACTACCGATCTTTTCAATAGGTCAACCAAAATGATTTTCCAAGCTCCATTAAAACACTAGAAAGAACCTCCTTCGAACCATTTGCTGCCGACTTCGACACTGAATGAGCTCAAAAATAAATAGAATTGTGTTGATATTTCAACCAGTATCCTCCCATGTGGCTAAAATGTGGATCGAACCCGTCGTACCGTCAGAGCTAAGTTTTTGGCCCTTTATTTGACATCAAAGCACAAAAAAATTGAAAAACCAAATATGAGCTAGATTTTTCAATTATAGTTTTTTTTTCGTTTTCGTAAGGAAAAATTTTGATACATTCAAAATTTTACCATTCATCTTATAATACTGATCATCACCAAGATTCCGAACACGGTTCCAAGACTTCCATTGCCCAAATTGTGACCATTATTGCATTTTTTAAGAACCAAAAATTAAGGGTAGCCAGTTGCTATCAAATAGCACCGAAAGTTCCGACGACAGCTATCCCGGGTTGACCTCTATACACCGAAAATGCTTATCATACAATTGCATTCAACAAAATTCATTATCATGCAATTCCATACATCAAGTGTATGGAGAAAATGCTTAACATACAATTTTGATACATTTTCTAAAATCAATAGAAATTAAAAATTAAACAATTTCTGGGGCTTTTTGAAAACAGTTCATCAACAGACTGGTAACGGAAAAAACTGACTTTGAATTTTTTGACAAAAAATGCTTACCATACAATTTCCATATATGATAATTGTATGACAAGCATTTTCACCATAAGGGATAATTTTTTCAAATTTTTTTAAAAAAATCTGTTAATGAAAATTTCAAGTGAGTTATGAAGTGAGTTCTGAAGGATGAGAACAAATTGCGAAAACAAATCGGTTCGAATCCAAGAAAAGGAGAAGCAACCAAGAACGAAAAAATAGAAATTTCGTTTAATTTTTTTCTCTCAAAAATGGTTTGATGTGAGTGACTTTTTCTGGAATCTGTCACCATTTAGCAATTTTAAGATTTCCAATTAGGTACTAATGCCTTATAATTAAGTAAATTACTTGTTTTTCATAGAAAAAAATCAAATATGAAAAAAATTATTGGGAAATTTTCTTTTTTTTTAAGCAAACAAAATTTACATTTTACAATTCCATACCCAAACGTTATATCTGTGATTTTTGCGATTTCTGAAAAGTTTTTCGAAATCTTTGCAAAGAAAACCTTTTCTGAATGTTTTAACTTTCTTGTTCGGAGAAGGCTCCAGCAGAAGCTTAGGCACTGGCTAACCTCACCTAATTGACACCTAAAACAATTTTTTGTCTCTGTAAATCAGAAAAACAGTACGAGGCCAAACTGTGTATTTTGTGAATTGTAAGCGGGATTCCGCAACAAGGACGCTCCCTTTGTTCTTCTTTTGTTCTTTCATTTCCTTTGATTGATCCAACAAAATTTAAACATGTTTACAGACTCGTTTCTGGAATCCAGGAACATATAGACACAAAATTGTGCGCCTATCCTATCAATTTGGCCTCGTAGTGAACCTAAGTCGGTTGTCGTAAAAGGGAAATTTCATCATGAGTTCGTCCAAAAGGCAAAAAATTCAAACCTGGATTTTTTATTGAAGGAGTTTTTTTTAATATCGGTTAAAAGAATTTCATTGTAATCTGTCACTCAACAACTCCATCTGAATTCATTTTTCGTAGGAATTGTTGTGTGAAAACCAGCACCGAAACATACCGGAAAACAAAATTCCACCACTTTAAGGTGTCAAAATATAATGAAATTTTCACTGCTTGTTGAATATATATTTTTTCAAACCTGGTGCATAATTAAGGTTATTGATTTTATATACCATGTCGCAAGTCTTTAAATTGCTTTTATGAGTTCGAATTCAAGACAAATCAGGAAAATCCCAAATAAAAAACTCCTTATTAGTTTCAAAAATAATTTTAATGAAACGGCATTTTTTTCTGGAATTTCGATTAAACATGGATTATAACCCCAAAACATTTTATGTTGAAACAAGCTAATGTAATTGATTAGAAATGGTTATAATAGATTTTTTTTCAGAGATTATGGATACCCGCATTAATAATCGATTATATTAGGATTTTAGAACCAGTCTTGAAAAAATTGAGAAAAAATCGATTATTTATATCCGAATTTCTAATTTATTTGTGTTGGCAGAAAAAAATCAATTATGATAGATTATAATTGTATATAATCTCTTTTATATGTCTCTTTGGTCTTCAACCTTCCACATGAATCGTTTATTTTTATGCTTTTCGTAGACGTTGGTTTAAATGAAAAATGGGAAAAAATTTTTGAACAGTTTTCAAATCAATTCAAATTTATAACGTTCTTTTTTTTCTTTATTTTTGATTATACTTGTTTCATGATGCTTTTTTAAAGTTTTTTTGACCACCAAAATATCAGCACACTGCTTTCATTTCATGATTTAAATAGATGAGTTATATTTCACCTACCGCGGAATTCTTTCAACTATTATAAAGGGATCTTTATGAAACTTTTGTTTCGTGGTAAAACTTTGTGTTCAGATGAATCAAAGAGTGTCAAGAGAGTCACTTTTAGAGATTTTTGAAAAAAAAGTTATATTCTATTATTATAGATTATAATTGATTATAAGAGCTTATAAAAGATTATAAGAAAGTTTCGGGAAAAGTGATATCAATGTTTTAAAATGTCATGAAAATTGTTATCATTATACTGGATAATAAATCGCTTAAGCATCTAAATTTGGCGCTTACAATTAATTATAATTTTGATGAAAGTACAATTATGAATGTAATATAATCGATTAATTTATCTTTTTACTGAGTGCGGGTAAGCATTGATTTTCTTAAACTCTCCCTTTTGTTTAGTGCAGTTGCTACATTTTACATTTCATAAACTTTCACATTGCACACAATTTCATATTTTAAGTATTCCATATTTTCAATTAGGTAGTTGAACTTTTTAGTTAACTGTTTTTTTAGCATCGTCTTGGTAAAAAATCCCGGCATTTGCCCACTGCCCCCAGTTCCTTCTCCCCATTTTGCAACCCCCCCACACCCCCCCCCCCACTTCGCAACCCCCCAGTGCCCCATATCCAGTTTACCTCCCCCAAACACTTTTTCAATTTGGCAGTTTAACAGTTTCTTTAAATGTTTTTGTTATCATCGCCATGTTAAAAAATCGCCAATCGCCCAGTGCTCCCCTTCGCGTTTAAGTAAAGGTGGTTGATTGGTTGAAACTGGTAGAACGGGAGGGGGTAATTATCGGTAGAAGGGGGATGTTTCAACGGGGGGAGGGGGATTGACTCAACGTTAACTCCACCAACTCTTTTAAACCCCCTCCCAGTTTCCCCCTCCCAATTTGCCGCCCCCAGTTTCCCCTCTCCAGTTTACCCCCACCCCAG
Organism: Symsagittifera roscoffensis; assembly: GCF_963678635.1. NCBI lineage: Eukaryota > Metazoa > Xenacoelomorpha > Acoela > Convolutidae > Symsagittifera > Symsagittifera roscoffensis. Next base: position 31,739,259 of record NC_087062.1, read on the forward strand.
TTGACTGAAATTAAAACTATTAGAAAAGGGGTTAAAATGGGGAAGGTGGATAAAGAGGTACAGATAACACTGGGTAGCTCCCCCGTTCAATAATAAAAACTCATGGAGGTGAGGGTAGATGGGGTAAATTGAAAACAGGGGTGCATGGGTAAGCAGAAAAGCAACAGCCAAAAAAAGGCAGAAAAAAAACATGATTTTGTGAATTGATTCCGTTTTCTAATTTCATATTGTTTAATTTTTAGTTCAAAATATATCTTGGATTCGTCATAGTTTTGTAAGAAAGTGCAACAAACCGAGTAAACATTTTGTTTGCAGAAAAAAATTCATTCTCGTGGATTTATAATGCGAAAAAAATCAATTGTAATGGAACAAAAATGGATGATAATGGATTAATTTGTGTATGAGCAAAATCAGAAACAATCCATGGAAAAAAGAGTTTAAGTTTTGAAACTGGCATCGAGGGGCGGATCTACGATTTTCTCAAGGGGCGGATTTTCCAAAAATTTGATAAGTTTGACGACATTTTATAGGTCGACCAAATTGATTTTCCGAGCTCCCCAAGCGCCGCAAAACTTTTGGTAAAAAATTTCTGCGCGGCAGGCCAAAATTTGAAAAAACAGGCCAAAAAGAGGCATTTTTAGGCCTTTTTTTGGAAAGTTTCGACCAAAAAAGTGCGCTTTTTCGGCGCGCGCTCCCACCTCAAAATTAGTATATATTGGCGCCGAAGGCCTTTTTAGAAATTCTTACGGGTCTTTCACCAAATATGGAATTCTCAAAATAGTGCAAAGAGGGGAACCTTTGGGTCGGCAAGGGGTCTAATCCTTGAGGGAGGGAAGCGTCCGCCACAACCCCTTCCCATCCCCAGCATCCCCAGGTGAAATCACAGGTGAAATGTTTTGTTTTTAAATTTTCAGCTCAAGACAACAATATCTCTTAGATGGTGTCTAAAATATCGAAAATTGACTGAATAAAAAATAAACACCCCAATCATAAATATTAATTGCTTGCTTTCTTCGGAAATTGGAACGATAAACTAAAAATAAAACTTCTCTCATCGACAAAAAGCGCACTAAACAACTAAAGGTTATTGTAACAGAAATGACAAAAAACTCTTTTCGCTACAATTATTTTTTCGGCTTTTATAAATTTGGAATTAGATATTTATGCTTCAAATATCAAAACTTTCACCTTTAATTAGTTTTCATCTTAGTAATATCTGTATTATCTCGAACAATTTTTTATTCCTGCAAAAAAAGCTGTATGCTAAGCTCCGAAATAAAGCTGGAGGTTGTTAGTACGAGAGCTAAAAAGATCATGTTAAGTGAGGAGCTGATAGATCTCTGAAACACTCTGCTCCTGTCTGTGTTTCTGGTCTCTGTGCAGAAAAAGCTAGTGTTAGAGGCAGATCTCGGGTTGTTTTTGAGAGGAAATGGTTTTCAAACAAACAAAAACTTTGTTGGCCTATTTTTTGATATCCGAGATCTCTCAAAACACTGCAAAAACATTATTTTCACTACAAAAACACTATCTTCTGCGCCGCTGGCAAATTCAAAATAACAGGCCGAATACAACGTATATAAGCATTTTTTGATGAAAACATTGTTTTTTTTCGGCGCGCGCTTCATCCTAAAAAAATTCATATTAGTATTTATTGGAGTCGGTCATCCAAAAATGTATATCGCGCAGAAGACTCTTTGGATAATCATTCGGTCGAATCCCTGAGAGGATTTAAATTCACTGCTATTTAAATCTGCTACCGCCTAATTTTTATTCTTATTTTTTGACAAAAAACTATGTTTAGCGAAACGTTTAGAGACATCATTGACTTCTTTAATTCTTTTATTCTTTAATCATTAAGTACATTAGTTCTAATCTTGTGTCTGGTCAGAAATTGACTAATCTGGGCCAAGTATGAACCGGATTTTCATATTCTTTGATTTTTGTGGTGGATCAAAAATTCTAACTGTAATCTAATTTTGAACAAAAAATTCCTAATGCTGGTCTCTTTTGGTCCCAAAATTCTTAATTTGATTCCAGAACCCATATTTCTGATTTTTTGTTTTATTTCAAAATTGAGATGTGTTGTTTTACTTACTTGCCAGAAAGATTAAAAGCTGCTATATTTCAACTAAACATCGATCGGACTAGCAGAAAAAAAACTCGAAAACGCAAAAGAATGTTCAAGTCACTTTACATTGAGTTACCTGACCACAAAGATAAACGCTTTCTATTGTGATTTGATTGTTTTGACACAAGGGTGCAATTTAATTCTGTAAAGTCTATGTAAAGTTTTGCTAGTGATGTCCTTGAATGTCTGGACAACTGTCCTTCTAATTACTGTTTCCTCTAGATGTCTCTATACGCCTAATTATGAGAAGACAGTTCTGCCTAATCTACATGATATACACCCGGGATGACCAAAAATACTAGTCATACAATTTCCATATATGGAAAAATGCTAGTCATACACTTTCCATACAATTCCATACGTACAGAAAATTGCATGAAAGGTCTATGATTAGTATTTTTTCATATATGGAAATTGTATGACTAGGATTTTTCCATAAACCAAAAATATTGATTTTTTACATTTTAATTTCTCAAAACTTTTTGGTTGCGTTCGTAAGCGAACACAAATGACATAAGCCTTGATTACTCAAACGTAGTAACATAAGGTTTGACCGTCTCGCATTAAGGATGCATTGGAAACAGCCTGACATGTGTTACTTCTGTCTCACACAAATAATATACCGAAAGTAATGAACTTTTAAATTTTGGCAATAATTTTCCAAGATGTTTATTTCTAAAATTTGAATTTTTAAATTATCAGACATTGATCAAGGCATACAAAAATATTTCATACAAAAGAAAGAGGAGTTTTAAGCATTTTTGAAAAAAGTTATGAAGAGAAAAGGAAAAAAACCCAATATTAGTATATCCAGGACTACGTTATACACACAAAAAAATAAATTTTGCACGCAAAATTTTTTTTTTCAAAAAATGTTTGTTTGAATACGAAAATCAATTTGCGGTTGAAAAAAACACAAAAAAATTTTTGGGGGCAATTTCAAAAATACTTTGAAAAATTTTTGTCGTCGCCATCAAAAAAATGCTAGTCATACAATTTCCATATATGGAAATTGTTTGACTAGTGTTTTTTGTTTCAGAAAACAAAAACAAAAAAAAGTCAAAGTTTTCAGTTGTAGCAGCCCAAAAAACGCTTAAATGCTTTGCCAGCAGTTGAATTGATTGTTCGAAGCTTTTTTTTCTCAATACTTTCCTAGAAAAAAATGCTAATCATGCAATTTCCATATGTGGAAATTGTATGAGTAGCATTTTTTTCATACCATTTTTTTATGAAGAGATACCAATTTCGATACCAAAACAACTATAAAATACCTTTAAAACTCGATTAAACTGTCTTTGCAAAAATGTATGAAATTTTTATGACTAGAATTTTTCCATAGACTAAGTGTATGAAATTATATGATTAGCATTTTCGGTCTATGGAGGTCAACCCGGGCAGTTGGATATACACTTTGCAATTAACATTTACCTACTATCTGTTTTCCTTATTCAACATGGCACAGCCAGCAGATGAAAAAGTAGGGAAAACCTTTTAAATTTCGTTTCTTTAGTCATGGATTATGATGGATCAGTCATGAATTAGTCATGGATCATGATTGGCTTCTTACAAATATTTTACAGGGCAATAAAATATAATTCACAATTTTTTTCTAACTGGCTCCAGAAGCATATGTTCAAAAAAATCACCTTTGTAGTTCAACTTCTCGGAGAGAGACTTGTCAGATCGTATTTCAAAAGACTAGGAAGATATGAAAATTCTCGTTTGTTCCGATTTGCCGAGAAAGAGACAAGCTTGGGAAAAGACGAACTTCGGCAATCAGACAATTTATCAGAAAATCACAACCCAATAAAACTAAGGACTCCTTAAATTCAGACCCATGAACAATTTTGCCTGTAATCTGTGGAAAAACTATAATGGCTTCAAAACTAATACGTTGACTCGTATTTTGTTACTTTATGCGCGTAACTTTTGATGGTGAGCGCGTAACACAAAATGCTTGTGATTTTCAACATATCCCCCACTCAAAATCAACCTTAATTGAAGTGAGTTTATTGCTGTGTTGATTTTTTTAGGTCGAACAAATTGATTTTCTCGATTGAAAATTTTGACAGTAAAATCGCGCTTTTTTGGCGCGCGCTCGCCCCTCAAATTTAGTATATATTGGCGCCCAAGGCGCTTTTAAAAATTTTTAGGGTTAGTGAGCCAAAAATGGATATCTCAAAAAGTATTAAGGGGGGACCATTTGGGTCGAAATGGGGTCAAATCCCTGAAGTAGGGGGACCTCCGCCCTCCTCAAATCCGCCTCTGATCATACATCAACTGATATTGATTCCTAAGGGATGCAAAACAAACAAAGATCAAAATTTCAGAAACTATATTTGATCCAAATTTTTCTTGCAAAAATTATTCGAAACCAAGTTTCAAAGTAGTCAAAATTCTCAAGATTGTGCCTTGATAGAAAATGATTTTTGAAAATTCTTGATTTTTTGGATTGCATTTTGCCATTTTTTTTAAAACACGAATATTTACGTTTGTTAAAGCTTACATGAATTTTAATGCTTCTTGAATAATGGATATTAAAACTTTCAAAAAATTAATAATAAATCGTATTATAAAAGTTATAAATGTTTCACAAAAACCGGATACAAAAAAAATCCAAAATTTTCCTTTTTTCTCTATTTTTTACAATACACGCTATATAAAAACCAAGTTGATTTGTTTTACACCTGATAACGGGTAAAAAAGACCAAACGATTGCCCCAAATCTGTGTGGACTGATTAATGTTGCCGATTACGCATTTTTATTTGCGAATTGTATTGCGCTTTAATGTCTTACCTCGGCGAAGTAGGGCTTTTTAAGTGCCCATATTTGAACCAAAATGGTTGCAAGTCAGAGGTTTTTGATGTTGCATTCGAAGTAACAACTTTTTCCAGACTTTGCCATAAAATTTCATTGAATTTAACAGATTGAAAAGTATAAAATGTCTAAATTAGGCACATACACCTTGTTGATTAGTCAATATAGCAAGTCGATGCTTCAAAGTCTGCTGCATTTTCCCTGTTGATCTTAATGTGAAATACATTGCTTCAAAGCTAGTTGTTCTGACATTCGGAGAAAATGCAAAAAATTGAAGCCTGGGTGGTTTTTTCATTCTGTCAGTTTTTATTCTTTTAACTGAGCATTTTGACGTAATTTTTATACTAAATGAAAAACATGCTTCAAAGTAAATGCTTCAAAAACTGCTGCATTTTCCCTGTTGATCTTAATGTGAAAAGCTTGCTTCAAAGCTAGTTATTCTGACATTCGGAGAAAATGCAAAAAATTGAAGCCTGGGTGGTTTTTTCATTCTGTCAGTTTTTATTCTTTTAACTGAGCATTTTGACAAAATTTTTATACTAAATGAAAGATATGCTTGAGCTTAAAATCAAAAATACTTTTTGCCTGTTATCCTTTTTTAAAAAGCTACAATGGTTTGAAAACTGCAAACTTAACGAAATTGGGATAACTAACGCGTAAATGGCGGATTAATGCTTTCCATATTCAACCGACGTGAGCAACTTGGTCGTATAAAACAATACCAGACGCCAAATGAACAAATTTTAATTTACATATTGTGTGTGGGATTTTTTAATTGCTTTATCGATTATTCTGTCAAAAAAAAACAGTTTAGTAGTTCTAAAATTTCAAGAAAATTCAGGGAAAAATCAGCAGAAACATTCAGGGTTTTGCCCTGATTATTAAAATAGACTTTTTTTAAATTTTTTTTGTGAATATAGTTAAGGTAAACAAATTCTTTACGTGAAATATAATGACGCCTTAATAACAGAGGCTCAATATATAAAAATCTTTGTACTAGAAAAATTGAATAATTGAAAAATTGAAAAATTGAAAGGGAATAATGATGCTTGGGTGGATTTTTTATTCAGCCAATTTTCAACGTTTTAAACTGGGAATTTTGACGAATCTCTTGTGCCAACTGAAAGATAATGTAGTCTTGAGCACAACATCAAAAACATTTTATTAACTATTATCCTTTTTATTGCTGTTCGGGTTTGAAAACTGCTAACTTGGTCAGTTTAGGATAACTAACGCTCAATTTATTGCGTTTTTATAGCACTCATAATCGGCGGATTATTTTGTTCCTTATATATGTTATTATATTCAATTGAGGCAAGCAATTTAGTCCTATTGAAACAATACGAGACGCTAAGTGAAGCATTTGTAAGTTACACATTGTGTGAGGAATATTTTTTTTTTGCTTTTTTCATTTTGTCGAATTTTTTACCAAACAACAATTCAATTGGCTTTTAATTGTAGTCGAAACATTCAAAGCTTTGCCCTGATTATTGAAATATTTTTTGTTCGCATTTTTTGTTGTACTTATAATTAGGTTGTAATTATTTTTGACGTGAAATATGACGCCTCCATAGCAGATCCTCCACTTTCTGTTTGCGCAATATATAAATATCTTTGTACTAGAAAAATTGAGAAAACGTCAGATTTTTCTAGCCAAGTTTCAATTACACGCATAATTTTCGTTGAATATTCAATATAACAAATAAACGTTTCAAGATCTGTTGCATGTTTCCTTGATGATCTCACTTTCAAAAACATATTTTCAAACCTACTAGTTCCGACAATCGAACAAAGTGCGGTTTTCGCCTTAATACAAAAGCAGTATTGTTTGAAACTTCATGATTGTTCAGAGAAATAGTCTAAAAAACAGGAGAAACAATATTGCTTTTTGGACATGGGATTCATAACATTTGTAAAAATGGAAATGTCATGACAGGTTCATTGACATGAAATTGGTTGACTCGATACATATTTTCACAGATTTTTTTTGAAAAGTTGGCTGTGGAAGTTTGCACATTCTATAGTCGATTGGAACATCTGTCCATAAAATATCAGAAACTATTTTCGTAATTTGTGGCAATCTTGTTTTTAAGTTGATCAAACTTAATCAATTCTTTTGTGGACTGTATATTAACTGCTGAATCATGCGGTTTTCTAGAATATATATATATATATATATATATATATATATATATATATATATATATACATATATATATATGAGTATTGGACGGCACCACTTTTTGTTTTCTAAGAGCCAAAGCTGAAGAATAGTTTGAGTGTAATTGCGGTTTTTCCTAAACTCCTATGTGCGAAATGTTTTTTTTTTGCGTAAAGGATAAACATTTCTACTCTATTGAGTTGACTATCAATTTAAAATCCATCAATTGTTTTAATAGGACCCAGAAACCAAAAGAAAATGTCATGCAAAAACATGAAAATGGTTTACTTAATTGACCGTCGACAGTATTCCGCTTCTTTGAATGAACAAAGCTTTCAGTTCCGACTATCGAAACGGAGAGGAACTTTGAAAAAGTTCTTCAAAAATCAATTCAAGTTATTATGCAAACTTTTTGTATTTACTTGTTCCATCTTTTTGTTTGTTATTCACTTTTCGAAATTCATTTCCATGCGTTAAGTATAATTCTGCCATCACACTATGCACAAAAAACTACCCTTTTTCTGCAGTTCTTTATTCATTGTGTGTTACTTGCTCAGAAACCGGCTATCTTTGTTACATTTCGTCGATAGCAAAGAGCAGCTGTTTGATAGATCATTCTTTAGGCTTTCTGTATTTCAGGAAAAGTTCGATGAATTTTAAAGTGAGTTTTTGATTAGTTTTGTCGGATCTAGATTTTGGGCTAGGAGTTTTACCGTTGAAAAGACCCTGGATAAAAACCATAGTGTAAAACAATTTGTTTTTGACAGCTTTTCTTTGCGTTATTGCTTACGCTGCCCGGGCTGAGGTGTTCAAATTGTGTTTCGACTGACTCGACCCAAACTTGCTGTGTTTCGACCGACTCAACGGACGGAAAAATGTGTTAGATTGTGTTCGAATCAAACGTGCTTTGTTTCGATCATTTCGACCGAAACTTGCTAGATTTCAACGGACTCGACCGAAGGAAAACTGTGCGCAAGTGTGTTCAGCCCTAACGTGCTACTTTGTGTTCGATGATCTACTTAACAAACCCCTTATGGTATCTACTAAAGAGTCTCCATCCCCATAAATAAAAACAGTAAATTACCACAAGAGCTTTGTATTGAGAACTCTAATTTTGCTGCATTCTGTTTGACCAAAAATTCGAACTCTTTAATCTATTTAACAATCCTCCTTCCTGAAAGGGGGAGATTGTTCAATAGATCCGTTCTCGTCTTTGTTTTTGGCTATGTCTCTAAATAGTAGTCGACTATGTTTCGACTATGTTTCGAAATTGTGTTCGACCGAAAGGGCTGCTTTTGACCACGGATTGGGTCGAACAACACCCGTGTGTGCGATCGAATTCGATCGAAACATACAAGTCGAATACCTCAACCCGGGTACTGGAATTGAAATTTTAGGTTATAGCTTGGGTATTCATTGAGCCCCTGATTTTAACAGCAATCAAGCAACAGGAATATAAGGGCAGCATAATAAAAAGGGACAGATAAACTTAAGGGCTGAAGTATTAAATTGAAGTAATTTTTCATTTATGTTTTTAAGGCTTGACTTGTTTTTTTTTACGTTTAAGGATGAATGGAAATTTCTGTCAGTCAAAAGTTAGAAGCAACTTAAAAAGTTACAGTTCATCTTCGAGCATATCCTTCATTACAGCTTTCTTGGCACATATGTAGAATCCTGACTCGGAGCAGGCGTGAGAGACTACTTTGTTATGATGCGCGTCGCCGACAACTAGCGCAGCGCAATTCCCTTCGTCTGTCGGTTCCCCGACATCCCAAAGGTTCGGGGTGCTCTGGTTAACGTCAAACATCGCTGCATTCTGAAAGGCCCATTCATCAGCTACTGAAGCCCTTTGAATTCCGAGGAACGTCGCGGTTTCCGTCTCTGAATGGTTCGAAGGTGCCAGTGCACGAAGAATCGCGAGTTCCAAGGCGTCCCGGGGAAACGCCAATGACGAGTCCTTAGACTGGCAATGAGTCACAGCGGCCGTGTAGTTTTTCTTCTCTTTAGCAACGTAGAAACATGTGTGATAAGCTGAGTGAAGCCAATCATCGTCGCAATTGGAGTTCGGGTTTTCCAGGTGAGTCAAACGCGTGTTTAATTTCTGCAAGTAGTGGATTTCTCCCTCTGTTATTTTTCCGACTAAAAGGGAATTCAAAATGACTCAAAACCAAAAAAATTAAACAGTGCGATGATGCACGAGTCAAACACTATTGGATTTTATCGAAAGCGCAAAGCGGAAATGATTCGCCGCAAGTTTTTGACAAGTGCCGCGCGGGAATTCGAAATGGTCTTTCGTGTCATAACCAAGATGCAGTTTTGGAGGACTTTGTCTGCCTGGTTTTACCAACCCCTTCATGTTTTCGACGTCAAAACACCGGCAACTTCAACTTCGCTCGCATCACTTAGGTATTTGAATGATTAAAAACAAATTTTTTTAAATCATTTCCATGCATTAGGCAAAAATTCAATCGCAGCTAACTGGCATTCATATGCTAGATCGGCTCAAATCACCTACCTTCATCTTGAACATGGTTAGTCTGTCTTAAAGCAGCCACAGCAATCGAGAAAATGATAAGCATTGCCAGAGAATTCAGAAGCAGCCACCCGAGCGCTAAGAACCAAAAGTTCTTTGCAAGCATTGGTGGCAACTTGTTGATCAACGTGTCCCCACCCCCCATGTTGCCATAAAGTCCGTTGTTCGCCGACACTCCCCCCTCTCCTTCCCGATCTGAACTTCGAGAAGGGAGCTCAAAGGTCACGTCGCCTTCAGACGCAGAGGCCATTTTTCAAGGTCACTTGCGGAATTGCGCAATTGCCCAATTGTAGTTTGAGTTTTATGGAAACTGTTGCTCCGTATAATCGAATTAGTTGTAACTTTCGGAATATATCAATTTATAATCAATTTATATATTTTTTTTCTGTAATGACGTTTCTTCAATTGAAAAACAATAAAGCCAAACAAAAATGGTATAAGATGTGATTAACTAGCGCATACAAAATAATTTATAATTGCTAGTTTTATATGTATAATCACTCAAAAAACGTAAGATTTGGTTTCAATCAAATATTTGCCATTTTTGAGCATATACATTGCGACGGTAATTTTATTCAGTTGAAAGCATATTTATCAGGCGGATAGGCGCGCAGTGGTTTTTTTAAACGATACCAATTGTATCAAAAACGTATTGTTTTTGGCTGAGCAAAATGGTGGTTGTTTTTGCTGTGCTCTCTATATTTAATATTGAACGTGAGAGCCATTTCAGATACGAATGATACTGTTAGTTGCTGTTTTTTCTGCCTTTATAGTTGTATAGTTTTTAACGACAAAAAATACTGCCGGAGCTATGGCGTATGTAGAAAACTTCAAATGAAAATTCGCACGAAAAATGACTCAAAATACAAAAAGTATGAGAATATCAGCGACACTATGCTAGTTTCAAAATAGCAGGGCTTTCGCTAATTTTGCATTAACTATATAATTTTCAGAATACTCGGGAATGAATTTTTAATTGGATTTGCACAAAAAGTGCTGGGAATATTTTTTCGCATTAGCGTGAGCAACTGACGGATATAAAGATTAATCAATCACTAATTGCTCAATCAACTACTACAACAATCAAAAACTATTGATCTTTCTAACATGGGTAGATTTAAGGGAGGATGCAAATTTGAACCCCCTCAGTGATTTGACTCCTTCATCACACATAGGGTCCCAAATTATTTAAATAATTCGCTGAAAAATCTGTTCAGCACATTATGTAGACGATTTCACGAATTCTGTTATATGAGACAGTGTTCTCAATTCATGCAGATAAATTAATTGCTTTTTTTTTTTGCTGCGAGACACGCGAAAATGGATCTGGAGCTGTTAATTTACTAAGTGCCATTTTGTGAACATTTTATTTTGATTATCTTTACTAATTTACTTGATCCATTCCCGGCCAATTCACCCTGAAAATTTCTGAAGACGTCTTGGAGGCTAATATATACTAAATTTGAGGGGGGAGCGCGAAAATTTTCAAAGAGGCTCAAGAAAGGATTTTTTGGTCTGTTTTTATCAAAAAATTCCGGCGGCGTCAAAATAGAGTTGAGAGAACTCGAAAATTAATATGGTTGACTCAAAAAAGTCATCAACAATTTCGAATTGTTTCCCAATGAAAATCCGGCCCCCAGAAAAAATAATATATCCGCCCCTTCTTTGTATAATCAGGTTTCAATTCTCAATTCAAATATCAATTATTGGCACTTTCCTGCTTTCCCGTTAGTGCCATCTCCAGCTAATTTGAGCGCCATAATACAAGAAAACCTGCAGGGCATGATGGGTTTATATCTTGTTAGTAGGAGGATGCAGGGGCTAAAACCGGCCTCAGTTTTCGACAAAACATTTCTACAATATAAAAAAATATCCAATTTGGAACCTGATCTAAACTACATTTTATGATTGGATAAATAGGATATTTTACCACTGTAAAGAATTTAATATTAACCAATCATAATCCATCTAACTAATAACCCACTTATTTGTAAGTACTGAAATTACTTGTAATTTCAGCACCAGAGAGATTTGAATTTAACTTAGAAATTAGTTGCCTCTCCAAGAGAACTTCAGCAGCCGCAATAAACCAGTATACCCTAGATCTATTGAGCCTAGCAGACACTAGTTAGACAACCTGAGACTAGAAAGTATAAGAGTAAGATTAGGATCGGTATTAGACTAAGAAGTTGCACGAATCTATCCGGCCGAAAATACGATAGCGTGACGAGCAGACGGTGTACCCTGTCCGAAATTACTCTATGAGTGAACCACATCGGTCATAACTCATCTGGTGCGACCATAAGTCTCGAATAAGACCTTAACAGCTTAAAACCAACCAAAAATAGATTAGAAATTAGACAAAACA